>NC_056728.1:1164731332-1165031332 GCF_019279795.1 Protopterus annectens | reverse complement strand
GAGGCTTCAGGGAATACAGGTATTCCCTTACCTGGATGACTGGCTCCTCGCCACTCCCACCAGGCATCTACTATATTTGGCCAGGGATTATTTCCTGCGTTTGGCCCACCTATTGGGGATCACCATAAATTACACAAAATCGTCCCTTCAGCCTGCTCAGGTCCTGGACTTCATAGGGGCCAGAATAGAAACGCTTCAGTCCAAGGCCTTCTTGACATCGGACAGACTCTCCATGTCTTAGCTCTTCTACAGTCTCCTGCCCCACTGGCGGAATTAGTCCTGAGGGCCCTAGGGTCTATGGCGGTGGCCATCCTTTCACCCCTAGCCCGCTTGAATATGAGGGTTCTTCAGTGGACCTTGCAGGTCCAGTGGTCCATCCTTCGACATCTGTTGTACTCCCCTATTCCCCTCAGCAGGGTTTGCAGGGAATCAATGCTTTGGTGGCCCCATTCCCGAGAGCTTTGGGAAGGGCGGCCCTTTTTGATGCCTCTACCCCAAGCCACAGTGACCACGGATGCTTCTCGCCTAGGGTGGGGGGGGGCATTGCATGGGCAGAACCGTCCAAGGCACTTGGACTCCAACAGAGACCGTTCTGCATATCACTGTTCTGGAGATGAGGGCGGTGCTTCTAGCATTGCAGGCTCTCCATGCCCTTCTTCCTCTAGGGACTATTGCAGTTCAGACGGACAGCATGTCAGTGGTCTGGTGCATCAACAAACAGGGGGGGGCCAGGTCTTACCCTCTTTGCCGAGAGGCCATGAGAGTTTGGGAGTGGGCGATATCCACCAACCGTTTTCTGCTAGCAACGCACATTCCGGGTCTGTCCAACATTTTAGCGGACAAGCTGAGTCGAACTATCCTCTCACCTTACCAGTGGTCTCTGAACCCCTTAGTAGCGAAGCAGATCTTCCTCAAATGGGGTCAACCTTGCTGCGATCTGTTCGCATCGCCTTCGAACGCAAAGTGCAGCGAGTTTTTCGCTCTAATCCCTCCACCAGGGGAGAGCCCCAGAGATACTCTGTTTCATGCTTGGCCATCCGGTCTTCTTTATGCTTATCCTCCTCTCCCGTTAATGACAAAAGTCTTGCAGAAAGCTCGTTGGTTAGGGAGCAGGGTTATCCTCATAGCCCCATTCTGGCCTCGTCAAACCTGGTTCCCATACCTGCGGTCTCATCTCATAGCTCCTCCCTGGATCTTAGATCCCATCAGATCTGATTTCTCATCCTTTGGGATTGAAAACCCCGAACCTGGATGACCTCAAGCTTTCCGCTTGGTTGATCCAGTTCCGTTAGTGACTAGGACTCCCGGCATCTCGTCCGCAGTTAAATCCATTCTGGTGGCGGCACATAAGCCTTCTACCAGGAAAGTCTACAACAGTAAATGGAAACGTTTTTCTGTTTGGGCAGGGCATAGGAATTTGGACCCCTTTACAGCTCCCATTCCAGCAGTACTTGAGTTCTTATCCCACATTTCTCATCAGGGGGCCAGTTCTTCAACTGTGAAGGTTCAAATGGCGGCCATTTCCCACTTCCACATCTGAGGCAATCTTGATCCCTTAGCTTCCTCCAAGATTTGCAAAGCCTTCTTGAAGGGCACTTTCATTTTAAGACCTCCTGTCAAGAATGCGGTTCCTCCATGGGATCTAACCTTAGTCCTCCAGGCTTTTACTGGTCCCCCCCTTTGAACCTGCAGCTTCGGTTGACTTAAAGTATTTGTCTTGGAAAACTGCCTTCGTGATTGCTATTACCTCAGCTAAAAGGGTATCAGAACTTCAGGCCCTTTGTTCTAAACCTCCGTATCTTGTCTTCCATAAAGTTTCCCTCAGGACTAAATCCCTCTTTTTTACTTAAAGTGGCTTCCGAGGCTAACATGAACCAATCCATTAATCTGCCTGTTTTCTTTCCTAACTACCAGAACAAAGGGGAGTACAGACTCCATTCATTAGATGTGCATAGACAGTTGCGCTTTTATTTGCACAGAACTGCTGCCTCTCGTAAGTCGGAACAGCTCTTTGTTTCCTTTGCTAAGCCATCTTTGGGTAAACCAGTAACGGAGGTGACTCTAGCTAGGTGGATATCTCAATGCATTTTACTCGAGTACAAAATTTCTGGTTGACCTGAGCCCGTGGGGGTTCGTGCTCATTCTACCCGTTCCGTGGCTACCTCTGCTGCCTTTTGGTCACGGGTACTCTTGGATGATATTTGTTTTGCAACTACTTGGGATTCCTCTCATACCTTTATTTCACATTATAAGTTAGATTTGATATCCAGAGGGAGGACAGCCTTCAGCTCTGCAGTGCTCCGGAATATCCTTCCTTGAGAACCTCCCAAGTTTTTGGTAGATGGGGACTCTGTCCCACAGGTTGCTGATCAGATGAAGTTAACTACTTCAGATAAAGAAGTTATGTACTCACCATAACGTTCTGTCTGAGTAGGTAACTTCATTTGTCAGCAAACGACCTCCCCTCCGTCCCCCTAACCTGTAGTTCGTTACCTGAATGATTAATTGTTTCACTCCAGGTAGGTATCAGGTTAGGATGTTCAGGTGGTTTGTTTTGGTGCTGTATGATAATCGGGCAAACTCGATCTGAGGACTGGAGGGAGGTAGCAGGGTGTTATGGGTAAGGGGGAGGAGCTTGGAGCTTGGATCTCTAGCTTGAAAAGCTGCCGGCTCGGATCCGGATCAGATCCGATACCCACAGGTTGCTGACAAATGAAGTTACCTATTCAGATGGAACATTATGGTGAGTACATAACTTCTTTTTTTCATTGTTTCATTGTAAAAGTGACTATCAATCCATTCCTGGTAAACAGTAACATATTTTATATTGATATCCTGTATTCTACTTTGTATTTTAGATACAATGAAAAAGTGTCATGACAACTGCCTAATTGCTTATGTTGTATGTTATTCTATTGAAAGTGCAGTGACATGTACAATTATGTTTTCTTCAACTGTATATCTTTTGCCTTTGTTGTTATGGTACATGTTATTTTGCTTGTGCTATAACTACTTGTTAATGTATGTTTTTCTTTAACTTTGTTAGTATGTATACTCTTATATTTCATTCAGCTGTTCTAGTTTGTAACATGTTCTTTGAGCGTTTCTCCCCAGGCCTCCACTGAAAGTGGGCTGTCTCGGCTCAATGGACTGTCCCAGTAATCAAATGCCAATAAATAAATATTGATGCATGGGAAGAGCTAAAATTTCTATTTATGCAAAATTTCCTAGAGACGCAGTTCAACATGAAGCATTTTCCCCTCCATAGGAAAGCAGCTTTGCGAAGAGAACATTTTGCTGTAATTTTCAGTTTCTAGTTAAGGAAAAGAATCCTGCTGATATTTACTTTCAAAATTGAAATCAAGCTTGAATTAGCTGTATTAGGGATTTTATAAAGCCACAAACAATCCATTCCAGATTAAGATCTGTCTATCATTCTGCAATATTTATTTATTTTGTTGAACAGGTTAATCCCACTTAGACGTATGGCATATCTTCCGGAAAGTCTTGAAGTGGTTCTCATTGCAACTTTCAGACTTTTTGAGGCTTTCAGTGTGACATGCAAAGATGGTGTAAGTAACTAAGTGATAGCTAGAGTGAGGTAGTCAGTCAAGCGTAAACTTGCAAGCCTGAAAAAGTATGAATATTGTGAATGCAGTAGTTACTATTGCAGAGGAGGGTACTTTATAGGATGATACCTTGGTGCACTTAATCAAGAAAGAGCCAGAGAACACTGCTTCGTGAGCAAAAACCAAAAGAAAATGCATCAGGAAAGGGGTTTATGTTTGATATACAAAAAAGAAGATGGTGGACCTGTAAATGTCCACAAAGTGTGTTAACAACAAAAGAGGGTAGTGTTGAAATTAGAACAATAATCTTAGCATGTCTGAGGTCAGAGAGGGTAAAGAAGATGAAAAATGTGCATATGCCATCATTATTACAGAACAAGAAATGCAAACAGAACAGCAAGTGGAGTTGAAAAGAACTTTTCAGTGAACAAGTATCTAATTTGGGACAAAGTAAAAGCTCCTTATTGGGTTCAGAGCTTCTGAAATTCATCGTATGATTAGGGAGTGAACAGTTGTGTGACTTAACATTTGAAACTTTTCAGTTATTTGAACAATTTGTGGGAATTGCAGAAAAGAAAAAAATAATTGATCTTGATATGAATTGTTAACATGCAAAACAAAACGAAAGAAACTGCAGTTTAGAAATATTGTGATAGAAAATGAAGTAAATTGTCAAGGATTTGTATGCTAAAATGGAAATTGTAAATATATTTTTGGATGAAAAGAACTTCTAGATTGAGACATGGGTTTTGTTTTTAGTTGTGCGTATGATGAAAAACAAGATAAAATGTATTCCATAAATGATAATTGTGAATTGAGAAAAGGAGAACATTGAGATTTGTGGGCCAATCAAAGATGTAATTTCTGCAAAGATGAAAGATGTTTGGTAAGGAAATGCAGTAACTGTGGGTAGAAGGTTCATAATGCTACAAACTGTAAAAGTGTTTAAAAGAAGGACCCCATGTGAGCTGATTATAATATATGAGAAGGGGAGGAGGAAAGTATGTAAAATGAAGAAATGCAAAATATTAAAGAGAAATGTATGAGGGAAGAGGAGAATGTTTTCTCAGTGGAAAATAAAAAAAAAATGTGGTTGGCCATGAAAATTTGGGAAATTGTATTGCAAATGTTAAAGAAGTTGCTACAAAGAGCAGGTTTTAGTGGTTGCAATCTGAAGATGAAGGTGAGGAAGTTGATGGTGTTTTAAAAAAAAAAACTCCGTAGGTGAATGAGTAAAGTGCAGAAAACAGAATAGTAGCCATACAAATAGAAAGAACGGCAATTGTTCTATATTTGTCCTGTTAGTTAATTGTTAGTACCTAACTCTGTGTAGTTTTTCCTGTGTTTGCATTTTGGGCACCTACTGTTTAGGATTTCCCAGTTTCAGAAAATTTGTAAAATATGTACTGTGTTTCAAGGCTTGTTCTTTTGCAACGTCGGGCTTAATCTGATGAATATCAGTTCTGGACAATGTTCTGTCCCATTTAGTAAACAAGTACATGACCATAGGAATTCCTGTACAGATGCTAATTACTGATTGCAGAGTAAAGCAGAAGACAGTGAGAATAATGCTGACATATGCTTGCATGGTTATGAAAGAGTGAATCTTTTTGAAGAAATGAAGCATCCTTTTCCAAATGTAGATATTGAAACAATGGGAGATTTTTAACAGTGATGTGAGCACAGAGAAGGAAAAAATTGAGAAGTGATGTAAAAAGAAACGCAAAGAAGTTAACATTTTGTCCAGAGTTAAATGTAGGGAAAGAATGTCCAGATTTTTGCCTCATATTTTTTTTTCATAAAATTATGGTTTTCTGTCAAATTATTGGCAACTCATTCAAGATTGAACTTAGAAAATGATAGGCATTTGAGTTTCAGACTTCAAACCCTTTAGAAAATCCATGCTAATGCAAAACCTGTTATTCTATCAAGTTTCTAAGTTTATAAGACCAATATTTAAAAATTGTCCCTAATTTTGGGCCTTTGTCCGACTTTTATTTATGGCTTTGTCCAGATTTCTTGCTTCAAGAGGTTGAGAGGTATGATAAGGGGGGTATGCATGCAACATAGTTGGTGTTTTCAGAAGTAAAATTAAGAGTGTAAGGGTGGATTAAGAATTGCTGTGTTTGGATAGTGCAGTGTGGCAGTTATTTGTTGAAGCTGAAAACTTAAGCTTTTTGTACCCATTGCCTGCCAACTGTCAGATGTTCTTCGTGATTCACTGTTGCAGTCATCACATTTGTGTTATCTGCTTGCAGTAACCCTCAGTCGGCCTGATTTATCAAAGTCTTGGGTCCTGCGTCAGTTGCTCTCTCATCTTCCATGACGTCAGGTAGTCAGGGGTATAAAGCATGCAGCCGAAGTCAGTACATCAGTCTTTCTTGCCGTGCTGTGCCCGAAGCAGAAGCAGTTCGCAAGTGCCGGTCAGCCAACTCCTGAAATTTTCGTTTTCGAGTTTCAGATCTGAAGTCTTCAACTAAGCTAAGTACCCCGTTGGGGAACCTTTTTT
The DNA here is from genome assembly GCF_019279795.1 of Protopterus annectens. Taxonomy (NCBI): domain Eukaryota; kingdom Metazoa; phylum Chordata; order Ceratodontiformes; family Protopteridae; genus Protopterus; species Protopterus annectens. Next base: position 1,165,025,254 of record NC_056728.1, on the reverse strand, counting down.
TGCTCTAAACCAATGTCAGTAAAAGTTAACAATTGTATTTCTTGTGGAAAGCAAATAACTCATAAAGATTTTCACTCGTACTGCATTTCTTGCTTAGGCCCAGACCACGACGTACCTCGCTGTCAGTTTTGTGCCTTATTCAAACCTCGTACTATTCATCGGTTCATTTACACATCTAAATATTTTGGTACTCTTGGTTCAGTGTGCAATGGGGCAACTATGGCATCAGTGTTGAGGCTTTATGGTTTGTCATTTGTAGTTGTATGAAAAAATATAATCAGAATAGATCCTTGCTTAAATTAAAAAAATTGGAAGGTCAGACAGATCAGTTGAAAAAAATTGTGTAAATTATGATAAATATGTTAAATTCTGGAGAGAGAGAGAAAACAGATTTGAAAAAATGTATTGTTAGCCCAGGAATTGGTGTGTGCCCAGGAATTGGTGTGTGCACACTGAAATGCAAGTGGGATAGATTTGATATGATCACATAGAAACTAGCTGGTCGGTGTTACATTCCTAGTTTTTATAATGCTGTGTTATAAATATCAGTAAGGAATTAGCTGACCTACTTTTCCTAAAATATTAAATATTTTAATGAGATTTATAATGAATGGATGAGCGATCTGCTAATTCTCCAGGAATGCTTATACAGCACACCTCACAGGCAATATCCAGATTCTGATTTTCGGGTAAAAGAGCGATGTATTAAAGGGCTATTTATTCTTTAAAATGAATAAATCATCTGCCCAATTAGGCTTTGCAGAAGAATTTTGCAAAGCATTTAGAGAATAATTATGTCCATATTTGGAACCTAGCTGATTCGGTGAAATTAGCAGAACATGTTTGTAATGAAAAGAACATGCAGAAAAAAACAGATCCTGTTTGCACTCATAATTTGCATTAGAGAATTTTGGCAAGAGTATTAAGTAAAAGACTGTTAATGATGTGGACCTGAGTTTAGAGCATATTCAAGTAATTCTCTCAAATACAAATAGATATGTACAATTTATTATGTTTTAGAGTAGTTAGCTGTTCACCAGCCCAGCATAATGAAGTTGGATGCTTTGAAAGCATTTGATTATATTAATTGCCATTATACATTTCAGGTTTTGCAATATCATTTTTTTTTTCAAGTTTTAATACATATATTACATAATTTATACCAAGCTACCTTTGTTTGAGTCAGAATCAGTAGTGTATCAGGAGCAATTTCAGATATCTGTGGTATGACAGGTTGCACCCTATCTGCTGCTTTGATGTTACAAGAAATCTGTTGCTCCATGTTTTTGTTTTTGTTTTTACGGATTGTTCTAGATGATGTGTAGCATTCTTTGACTGTGTATGCATGCAACTTGGTAATCACTAATAACTATAGGCTAGAAATGGGAAGAAACTCAAGATGTCATAGAATATATGGTTAATAATGATTCATACAAACTTGTGGCTTCTTAGGATAAAGAGGTGGAATTTCTACAAGATGCATATTTTACTTTGGACAAGTTTAAGCTTTTGTGAATTACCTGTGTACAGCCATTCAACATGACTTTATCTTATTCATGCATACTAGTCATATTGCATGTCAGTAAAACAAACATAAGGAATGCTTTTCCTTTTCTCAGCAGTACTAATGTGGTGCTGCGGTAGTGTTGTCGCCTCGCAGTAAGACGTTGCGTTCGATTCTCAGCTAGAGCGTCTTCTGTGTGAAGGCATGCGTGAATGGGCGTGCCTTCGTTGAAGGTTGTGCGTCAGGGCTGGTAACTCAGCACGTAAAAATCCCCTACCAAACATTAGCGGACCGGAGTTCCGCTGTGGCAACCCCTAACCGGGATAAGCCGAAAGACACAACAACTAATGTTCTCTGTTCTTAGTTAAAGGGAACTCTTTTCTTTTTGCCAGTTTTATATTTCTTCTACATTATTTGATGGTTTTGTAATTGATTTAGTGATGGGCTTGATTTTATTTTGTTAAATTGTAAAAACGAAAAAAAGAAAGAAAGAAGCGGTTTTCTGCCTGAAAGTGTCACCCTGGTCTCCACTAGTCTCTGAGGTTTACATTGAAAACTCTCAAAGTTCCAGTTGGGTTCTTTTCAAAAGTTGACCTACAAATTATATGATGCATACTGGGCAGTCTAATTTGCAGACTCCCATCTTTCTTTGGGCAAGATTGTTCTAATAGTGTGTGTTACCTCAGATTATTCAGTGTCAGACAGTTATGGTACTGTTGTTTTGTAAAGACCACTGGGTTTAATGGATGCATCTATATACACAGTTTTGTTCGCTAAGCTTCATTTTATTCTTGACAGGTTCAGTTCCCAGAAGCATTGTTAAAGGTAGAGATTCTAAAGTGTATTATTACAGACAGAAGACACTCTGCATATTAGAGCTCAAGAGATGAATACAGACAACCTTACACTGCAGACCTTTGAGCACTCCATGCCTAAAGATGCTGAATGTACAGCAGTGGTTTGGTAATAAACAAACTAAGTGAAACCCCGTTTCTCTCCATATCCTCTGCCGAGTAGAGAGGAGAGTATAGGAATGGGTTGTTTCAATGGGAAGCTTTTTTGTTGCCCTTTGCTTTCTAGATAGTTACTCATTAGATCACTGTTGCAGTAACTTTAAGCAATATGTGACGTCCTGCCAAGGATCAAACTACATGGCCAGCTTTCCAAACTTTTAGGGCTCTTTCCACACACCCTAACCACTGGTATGCATGAGAGATGCCAAGAAAACCAGTGACTAGAGCACCAAATACATCAGAACATTCTTGCCACCGAAAAGTACACTCCTTTGAGGACTGTGGAAAGATTGACAGTCAGCAATGCACTTTTCATCTGATGTTGTCAATCTTCATTTTATTCTTGACAGGTTCAGTTCCCACAGCTCACGCCAGTCAAAAACTCTTGAGCTTCACCTTTACCCACAATCCCTCTCTCCCAGTTACCTAAGATCTTGTTTGCCACTTCTTTGAAATGGTCTCGAGTTTCAGTTGCTTCTGGTGAGTGAGTGACTGTCTTCCAGCCATATTCTTCTTTGTTGACATGACTGAGAAGGGTAAGGCCCCTTCAGGCTTTAAGAAGTGCCAGAAATGCAGCCACAAGATTCAGTCTTCTGACTTCCATTCAGTTTGTGTGTATTGCTTGGATCCTGTACATCTCCAAGAAGATTGTAACATGTGCCATAGGTTCAGTCATAGAGCCTTGGTTGAAAGACAGAATAAGCTTATTTTGAAAGGTTTGCTTCCTTTGGCCTTCAGTGAAGCCTTATATACAGTGGACAAAGCAAAAACTGATGATGTGGTGTCAGTTTCACCAATGGGGGTCGGATACAATGTGTCAGATCCGTCTCTGCCTTTCCAGAAGCTCGAGGTCTTCAGCAAAGCTCGTGGGCATCCTACCCTGCCCATAATGCAGTTCCCCAACTTCTTCAGATCTTTCTGGCCATGCTGCGAGAAGGCTCTTGCAAGCTCTGGGCTAGGTTTTTCTATTAATATCACTATCTTTATATATGATTCCCTTCTCCTTCCCCACTCCCATAAACAAGTCAGTTCCAGATGTTCCACCCAGTCAAAAGGAACAAACAACATTAGAAATTCAAAAGTTGCTGAGAAAGAGTCATCCAAGAAGTCCCCGCAGACCAGCAAGGATCTGAAATTTACTCAAGATTCTTTAGTTCCAAAGAAAACAGTGGACTGGAGACCAATTTTGGATCTCAGCAAACTAGGCAAATCTGTGAAATAGACCAAGTTCTGGATGGTGACACTAGTTAATACTTCCATTCCTGGGAAAAACAATTGGGTGTGCTCTATAAAACTTCAGGATGTGTACTACCACATTCCAGTGGAAATGCGACCTAGAAGGTTCTTGCGCTTCTGGCTAGGAGCCAGCCACTTCCAGTTTTGAGCTCTGCCGTTTGGTCGGACTACAACCCCTAGAGTGTTCACCAAATGCATGGCAGTAGTGGCAGCTCACCTGAGACGCTGAGGATTCTGAGTGTTTCAGTATGTGGATGACTGGCTCATAAGTGCGCCAATCAGGCATCTCCTGCTACAAGCCAGGGACTGTACACTTCAGCTTTGCTCCTCCCTAGGCATTACCATAAATTACAACAAATTCTGATCTATCGCCATGTCAAAACTTAATATTTATTGGAGCATAGATAAATACAACTACGCTCATAGCAAGACTCCCTTATGACAGAGTGCATCATCTCCGCTTTCATGTAAAACTGTTATTCAGGAAGACACAAGCCACTGCAAAACAAGTGCTACAGGTTCTGGGAAAGAGGGCAGCTTCTGTCATACTTATTCCAATAGCTCGCTTGCATATGAGGGTATATGAGCGTACTTCACTGGTTACTTTCAATACAATGGTCAATCATAGAATTACCAATGTCGCACAAGATCCTCATAACCAACTCCTGCAAAAAGGATCTTGAGTGGTGGATTCACTGTCCTTTAGTATCTCATGGCCGTCCCTTCATCCCCCTCAACCCCAAGCTGTGGTGACCACAGACTCTTCCCAGATGTGGGGGGGGGCATTATCTGGGGAAGACCATTCAAGGCATCTGGCAGGAACACGAGGCTCATTTGCACATAAACATCACAAAGTGAACTGGCACCACATCTATGTGCCCTGTTCAGTCACAGTCTCACCTCAGGCTTTGCCCCTACCGAATGGCGCACTGCTACAGTCATCCCTCTCCATAAAGGGGGAGCGACTACAGACCCTGGGAATTATCGCCCCATTAACCTGACGAGTCTGATATGTAAGGCTATGGAGCGCATCATCATGGACCTAATTAACAAGGATATAGGGAATCTCCAAACTCTAGATCCCATGCAGTTTAGTTTTGTGAAAGGTAGATGATGCCTGCTCAACCTGGTTGACGACTTTAAGTCAGTCACCAGAGCTGTGGATGAAGACAAGGCAGTTCATACAGCCTACCTTGATCTGGCCAAGGTCTTTGATACCATTCCCCACTCAGGAGTTATTGATAAACTCAATAAACTAGGCATCAACCCCTGTATCACTAGGTCGGTTGCAAATTAGCTCACCAAACCCACAGTGAAAGTAGCAGACTCCCAAGTCAGACTGCTGACCTGTCATGAGTGGAGTCCCACAGGGATCGGTCTTGGGTCCTCTCCTGTTTGGCATCTACTTCTCAGAAGTCCAGGCCAACATGGAGGGACTCTGATTGACCAAGTTCACAGACGACTGCAAGCTGGGAGCCATTATTAACTCCCCAAGTGATCTAGACATCCTACAGAAAGGCCTCACTGAGACCAAGGACTGGTGCCGAAACCATGGCCTTAAGCTTAATGCCAAAAAATGTGTCATCATCCCCTTTGGGAAAAACTCAGTTCTCACTAATTACCACATCGATGAGAGCCCACTGAACACTGAAGGCGTTATTAGATATCTGGGGACAGGTTGACAGCAACCTCTCCAAGAGACCTGGCAACGTACCCTCCAAAGGAAAAATATCAATGTGAGGAAAATGTCAGCAGTCCTTTTGGTCCTGAAGGCCTTTCTCCCAATCCTGCAACCAGGCCCAGTTCAAATCTTCACAGACTATACCACAGTAATGTGGTACCTCAACAAGCAAGGAGCGACCAAGTCCTACCTCCTTTGCCGGATAGCAATCCAGATGTGGGATTTTGCCTCCAGAAACAACTTATCCCTGCAGGCAACATACATCCCTTCCCAGGACAACCAACAAGTGGATGTTCTCAGTAGATCATCCACTCTACAACACAAGTAGATGCTGAACGGGGAAATTTTTCTAGACATTGTCCACCAGTGGGGCACACCTCAGATAAATTTATTTTCCTCCCCCCAGAACAGACAGTTGAAGAAATTCTGCACCAAGGACCACTCTCCACTAGCCTGGAGGGTGGACGCTTTCAGAATTTCATGGCAGAGTTGTTTCTATGTGCATTTCCACCCTTCCCTGTCATTCAAAAAGTCCTCCTGAAGATCAGAAAGGACAAACCAAAAATCTTGCTGATGACTCCCTACTGGCTAAGGCAGGACTGGTTCCCCCTATTACTATCAGTCGCCAAGGGCAATCACCACAAGTTATCCCACACGGTGGACCTACTCACAACAAAAGGGAACACTCATCCATCCTCACCTACAGATGTAACACACTGAGTGATAAACTTTTAATTCCCTACAGACACCACTATTCTGAGGACATGCTTTCAATCCTGAGGGGAGGCCAGGAAACCTACTACAAGGAGTTCCTACATGTCAGAATGGGAAAGATTCTCCAAGTGGTGTCTCCACAGAAACAGGAATCCTTTTCAAGCGGATGTCCCTCTAGTCCTTACTTGTGCGTTTTAACTTGTCAAGGCTGGCCTTTCATACTCATGCCTGTTTACTCCTAGAATCCCTCTACTAGTCAGGCTAGATGTTAAATTGTTGCTGAAAGGGGTTTTGCACATCAGACCACCAAAAACGCCCATCCCACCCCTTTGTGACTTAAACTTTATCCTAGGAAAAGCTCACACTGGCTCCATTTGAGCCAGCCAGCTCTGCAACACTCCAGATGTGCACATGGAAGACTGTTCTGCTGGTGGCCCTTACCTCTGCTAGAAAGCTGCAAGCTTGCATGGCCTGCCCCTCCCTACACTAACTTCCACAAGGACAGAGTGTGACCCTGCACACACCAATCCTTCTTCCATGCCTCAGGTGGTCAACGAACTGTCCTTTATTCATCTGCCCACCTTCTTACCGTCTCCAACTAATGACAATGAGAGGATACTCCATTCCCTGGACGTGCAAAGACAACTGAGGTTTTACTTGCACAAAACTAAGTCCATCAGAAAATCCAACCAACTATTTGTATCCTTCTACCCCAAGGCCCTGGGCAAGGCAGTCTCCAAACAAACCATCTCCTGCTGGATCAGAAAAACTGTCTGCTTCTGCTACTCCTACCATGGCAAGGACCTACATCAGGGAGTAAGAGCTCACTCTACCAGAGCCGTAGCATCCTCCAAAGCCTTCCTCAAAGGCCTAGACACGGTCTCCATTCTGGAGGCAGCCACCTGTTCCACTGTACATACCTTTACCAGACACTACAAATTGGACCATGTCTCCAGAGCCAGGGCAGGATTTGCTAGGGCAATCCTGCAGGGTTTTCTGGAATCAGCTACCTCTCTCTCCTCCCTTCCTTCGTCCTAAGCTGTGGCACTATCCCACACTAAGAATACCGCAACATAGGAATAGAAGGACATAGAATAGTTGTGTAAAATCTTACCATAACCATAGATGTCCTCTTCCATGTTGCAGTATTCCTCCCCCCTACTTATCCCCTTTCATTCCTATTGACCTGTTTAGAGGCCACCCTGCAGCTTCACCTAGACTACAGTCAGACTAGCAAGCAAATGGCACTTCACACTTCTTGTTGACATCATATGGCTTTCTACTTGACTGCCCAACTTGGGTAATTAAGTTCTGAGGTCTGTGCATGCAGATGTCACATTTAAGGACCCTGGTTTATGGCCCAGGCTTAAGCGTTTTTATAGGAGTTGACGTTTGAGGAGTTTCGCCTGAGGCAGGGAATCCCACACGAAGAATACTGCAACATGGAAGAGAAGGACATCTGTGGTTATGGTAAGATTTTACACAATTATTCTGTTTTGTTACATGATCTGGGTAATAAGGATTAGCTGAGGTGGAACAGCAAGGACTATTTGTAAAGCAAAACTAAACGTCTTCTAGGCAATGAAGAGATGTAGTTAAAATGTAGAGTATTTAGGGAGAAAGAGCTTCCTTTAATCCAACCATTCATTGGGTTGTCAGAGCTTTTTTAATCTTTACCTTAAAAGAAGCAATTTTGCCTTATAACATCTTTCTTGAATTTATTTCTTGGGAATATAGATTGGTCCTTAGTATCTGTACAAAAATGTTTCTGTTTATCCCTATCCTCTTCCTTCTTACTATTGCCTTTGTCATCTGACATTGGCTATTGGATTTAGAAATTTCACTTTACATTTCAAGTGTCTTATGTGCATATACACAAGTCACACTGAGTTTAACCTTGTAAAGACCAGAGTTAGGATGAATCTCTCTAGAGGTTTTATTTTGTGTTAGCCATAGTGGGAATTTACCACTCTGTAACTCAGAGTTGCATGGAAGTCATAGAACCAAAGTTAAGCAGATTAACATGGAAAGGCCTATGTCCCTGTTTTATTTCATAGCCTGAACTGTGCATGTAGCAATAGTTTTACTGTAGGTGATTGAATGCAAGCTGCTGTTTTCCCTCTCCCCATGTAGGATGATTAAAGTAAGCGCATAGCTACCCATTATGAAAGATTTTCTTTCCATTAATGCTGGATATGGAAGTAACAGCTTGTTAACTGCAGCAGTTTTCTGGGTCAGATTGTTGTCCAACAGTGTTATATTAGGTCAACAAGTCTGACAGTGGCTTAAGTAGTAGTAGTTATCACTGTATTATTTTGGAGATGTAGCAAGTCTGCCTATAGTCTGTTCAAGCTGCAAGCCCTTCGTTATGCTTTACAAAGTAAACTTTAGCTGAGTCCATTACATATTAAGGGCCAAAAGGACAAAATTACATTCTCTGTAAGAACTGCAACTGCACAAATGCATGCTACCTATAATATTTACCTTTGATTACAAAGCATATGTAACTATCAGGCTTTGTTTTGCTGTATGCTCTGAAAGCTTCCTGGCTCAGCAGTAGTAATGTGCTCTGCTTTTTTAAATACAAAGTGAATGTACGTTGCTGTGGCCATTCCATGAACTGACCATGCTTGTATCCTTGTAAGTCAGGATTTGGATGCAGTGAAATCTTTAGGGCTAGCTGCTGTTCTTAAGTATGTGCTGCCCCACTGTTGTACCCAAGTCTACTATTGCAGTTTTTTTTGTAAACTGCCTTTGGGGAATTGATATATGTTCTTTCATATGCAGATCAGTTGATTCAGTAGTGTTCACTAGTGCAGTCTCTCATTAGGCATTATCAGCAGTGTTTCCACTGGAAGGCTTGTGTTGAACTTTTGCTCCATATGCATATTGCAGTAATGGCTGAGAATGCTTGCCCATCATTTACTGAGTTGTCATTGCATTTGAAGTAAAAATTCTGTGTATTTCACCTGACTGTAGAACTTTGTTTTCATTGGATTTATTACTTTCTCTGAACGCACACACACACACACACACACACACACACACACACACACACTCTCTCTCTCTCTCTAAAATCACAAGACAATAAAGGACGTAACTTGAACATAAAATTGTGCATTTTTTATGCCTGGAATCCCCAGCTAACTGAATTGCATAGGTAAGGACTTGACATGTTATTCCAAGGGTCATTTATTGGAGGTACACTGTAATATATTGAGGCTAATATCCAAAAAAGTACATACTGCATTATAACACAAAGCGCCATCTTTAAGCTGAAGGAATGTGGTAGGTATCCACTGTGAAAACATCACTGCAGGATGTTCAGAGCTTGAGTTTCTGAAGAGTGTATCCAAAGAGTTATGAAAAATGAGAACAGAAGTAAATCCAACAAGTCAGCCATGGCAGTTACTGTATAAAATCATGGATTTTATTAAAAAAAAGGAAAATAAAAACTTTAAAAGCAAGGTTAAAACACAGATAAGCGCTTTCATGCCTTTCTAAACAGACACTTCATCAGATTTAAAAACTGTTGCAAACAAACCATCTTTTAAACACAGTTACCTCACCAAGTCACGTGACCCAAGAATTGGGCTTAAAGGGACAGTTCCATTAAGTCCCTTCCTACCATCTCCATGTAATTCTAAAATCCACTTAATTTCTTTACTTTCAATTTTATTCTTTAGATCACCTTTTCAATTGTTAGCTGTAAGTAATTCCAAAACTAAAAATGTAAATGTATAACTAGTGTTATTCTCTTGAACATGTTTATACAGTGCATTGTGAATATCATTATTCCTGATGCCATTTAAATTTTCTCTAATTCTGTCTTTCAAACATCTGATGTTCTGTAGTCCTATCTTGCCTTCATTCTTACATATGGGATCGGAGCCGATCCTCGGCTCCAACTCAGCCTATTTACAAGCTGGAAGTCTTCTAGTTGGCTCGTGGCTAGGTAGGTATCCCATGGTGCACCAGTACAATCCCCAGATCTTATTTGCCGCGTCGCCGAGTTTGGTTGTGCTTCTCCTTGGCTCTGGCCAAGTCTTTCAAATTTATTCAAAATTTTTGGATAATTCTCCTGTTATACCTTTGTTACTGCTATATAACATAGTTTCTGTAGTTTGCAAGTTAAAATAGTTAGCGTTTACTAGTGCACCTTTGTGTGCAATTTCTTTTACTACAGTTGGCCTTATAGTACTTGGTATCCTGTGTGCCAGTTTTTCTTGTTTAATAATTAGATATTTGTAATAGGCGCCTTTTGCGCTCAGTTATACTGTGTGTGTTGTTAAGTAGTTATAAGTCTTTTGCGGATTTTCCACTTGTTGATATTATTAGTGTTGCAAACAGAACGAGTTTTTGTTCACCTTGTGTAATATATTTACACTTTATTCTGGTTTTGGGTGTGCAAGTCTTTCTAATTCTTTCTGTCCCCGTAGGTCTGTTTTAGTTAGGATGGGAAACTAGGTCCTCTTTCTTCCTGCTCGGGCTAGGCCCATTTAAGTTAGAGGACCTAGTCCTCGTGGTGTCCTTCTCTTCTGTGTGTGTGTTCGAGTTCTTTTTATGTGAGAATGCCTAAGGAAAGCAAAGACCATAAGCCATCTGGCTTCAAAAAATGCGTAAAATGCTCACAGAAGATGTCTTTAACAGATGGCCACAGTAACTGCGTTTACTGTCTTGGGGCCATCCACTTACAGGAAACTTGCTTATTTTGCCATTCTTTTAGTGCTAGGGTGTTGCAAGAAAGAAAAAATAAGCTAATTCTAAAAGATCTTCTAAAACCTTCCTTTGAGGAAGATCTGGCTAGCTCTTCCTCCTCTGCTAGATCTCAGGGATCTAAAAAGGAAAAGTCCAAGACTTCTATGAGGCCCTCCCCGGCACCGGCTGGTGTCTCTGAGCCACCTCTTAAAATTACTAAATCTGACAAATCTACTGTCTCATCGGCTCCACAGAGTTCGGAGCCGATTGAGAGTTGTACTACTTTGATTACAGGGTCGGCGCCAAGTAGCTCATAGCTGACCAATGAGAATATTCTATGGAGCCGGTCTATGGAACCTCTACTGGTCTCCCCTACATTGAAGTCACCAATATTGCAGAGATCCCGTTCTCCTACTCTGTCCTCCAGGTCTTCCAGGAGTTTATTGGAAGAAGCTGTGGAGAGGGTATTGCTGAGACTTCTGAAGTCATCTGCCTTACTGAAATTGTTGTTGGCTCTGACCCAGTCGGTTCCTGGGCCAATTGAGTCCGCTCAGCCCCCTTCAGCCATTCCTCCTCCAAGCCATGCTGGCCTCTCAGAGCCGGAGTGTTTGGTACCACTGGTGGAACCCTCAGTTCCAGCTCCCCCTGTAGTTGTTTTGGAGCCGAGTTCCGCTCCGACACTCTGTGCCGTCCATGGTGTCTTGGAGCCGAAGCACACAGGTTGGCCCCTACAGGGACGCCTGGAACTGAAGAGGTTCCAAGTCTCCCTCTCAGCGCGTCAGCGAGGGTGAGTTTGGATCCTACGTCTGTCTTGGAGCCGATGGCATCCTCGGTCTCCTCGAAGCCGAGGAGGTCCTCTGAGCCGGAGAGGTCGGCATTTGAGATGATGAGTGTGCTGTCCCGATCATCAGCTCCTACCAGGGGTACTGATACTCTCCCCCCTAGGGCACCTACTTCTGCCTCAGTTCCTACTCTCTCCCTGGACAGCAGAGAAACGCAGCCTCAGGAGCCACCGGCTGGTGGTCCCCACTCTTTCGAGACCTCCCCGGAATATCCTTCCGAAGAGCCCCCATGGAAGAGAACATGTAAGAGGAAACATATAGACTCCCAGGATGAGTCTCTGACCACTGACCTCGAGGAGTCAGAAGGGTCTCCCAAGTCGTCCTCTGATGATGTCTCCTTCGTAGACATCCTGGAAATCCTGAAGCAGATGTGTGGCTGGCCCACTGTCACCCCTTCTGAGGAGGAGTCCAGTGTACCTGAAGGTTTTTCGGGTCTCAACCTTCAGCCTCTTGGGTGTCTCCACCCTTCGACTAACTAATGGAGCTAGTTAGTCGAAAGGTGTGGGATACTCCTGATGCCATGGAGCCAGTCCCTAGGAGACCAAATAAGTTTTTTTCTGCACCCCGAGAAAAGGAATTTTTGTCTAAAGGTGTTCCCGTAGATGCCATGGTGGTGGCAGTGGCCACTAAGAAGGAGCTAGCAGAAACTTCTTCTGTTCATCCGCTGAATAAGGAGTCTCGATCGACGGACAGATACGGGAAGCATATATTCTCTTCAGCGGCATTTACCCTTAGATCGCTGAACTACCTTACACACTTCACGAGGCTTCAAAGAGATTTCCTTAAGGAGTTAGGAGATTCTCTACAAGGTACATGTACTGAGGGAGTCCCTGACAAGGTGTCTGCCCAGTTGTCCACCTTAAACTCTATTGTCAACTCGTCCATGAGGCTCGTCTCGTATGCAGCCGATGGAGCGAGTAGAGCAGCGGGTTCAGGAATTTCCCTAAGGTGTCATTCCTGTATGCGTTTGTTTAATTTTGCAGAGCCATTCAAGACCTTTACCAATGCCCCCTTCGACGGTTCTTCAATATTTGAACCCAAGGTATAGGACACTCTCACCCAGTGCGAGCAAGAAGGAAAAACACTCTCAGCCATGGGAGTACGTTTTCTTTTCCCTCTAGACCATACCCTAAAGGACAGAGGGGTGGTAAAATGTGGTTCAAGAAGTCACAGAGGTTTTTCCAGGATGCACAGGGTGACTACTCCTTCAGAGGCAGAGGAGGAGGAGGAAATGGTAGACGTCGCCCTAGAGGCAGGGGCAGACTGCAAAACCAGGGAGGACATGATTCCTTTTGGGGCCGACCTTACCAGCGCTCCTGATGTACTTCTCTGGGGCCAGTCGGGGGTCACATTTCTTTGTATCCAGAAGCCTGGCTAAGTATCACTCAAGACAAATAGGTGCAAAGAATTATTACCAGAGGTTATGTCATACCCTTTTCTCTTCCACCTTTTGTTCCCAAGAGGATCCCGGATGTTCAACCCAATCACAGGGATCAGGCAACTGTGAAGGTTAACAAGTTGCTGGCAAAAAGAGTAATCCAAACTGTCCCAGTGGACCAAATAGGATCCGGAACTTACTCCAGATTCTTTTTAGTGCCAAAACGTACAGGGGACTGGAGGCCCATCTTGGACCTCAGCAGATTGAACGAATCAGTAAAGAAGGACAAGTTCCGGATGGTGACACTGCAGTCTATACTCCCGTTATTAGGCAAAGACAATTGGATGTGCTCAGTAGATCTCCAAGACACCTACTACCACATAAAAATGGACAGGGCATCGAGGAGTCATCTACGCTTCCAGCTGGGAGCCAGTCATTACCAGTTTTGTGCTCTGCCCTTTGGTCTCACCACAGCCCCCAGGGTGTTCACCAAGTGTATGGCAGTAGTGACAGCTCACCTGAGATGTCGAGGATTCCAGGTGTTTCTGCATCTGGACGACTGGCTCTTGACCGCCCCCACCAGGCATCTCCTTCTCCAGACCAGGGATACTACCATTCAGCTTTGTGCCTCATTGGGAATTTCTCTAAATTGAGAAAAATCTGCCTTATTGCCCTCTCAATCTGTGATTTTTATAGGCGCAGAGATAGACGCAGTAGACATGTTGGCTCGTCTTCCTGTAGAAAGGGCACAGACTCTGGTTCTTCAAATTCAGCGTCTTCTCCCCTTACGAAAGGTCAAAGCCAAGACTGTTCTGCAGCTTCTATGGACCATGGCTTCCACCATATTATTAGTGCCACTAGCCAGACTACACATGAGGGTTCTTCTGGGACTGCTGTCGTCTCCAGTGGTCTTTTTAGCACCTACCATTATCTCATCACATACTGCTGACAGACTCTTGCAAGAAGGACCTCATTTGGTGGACTGTACCCAATCAGTTAACCACGGGCACCTCATTTGTTTCTCGCCAACCCTTTGCCAATGTAAACACGGATGCCTCACAGATAGGGTGGGGGGGCATTATCTAGGCAGGACTGTCCAAGGCACATGGCAAGATCACGAGGCTCATCTGCATATCATCGTTCTAGAGATGAGGTCGGCGCTGCTGGCATTGCAAGCACAGCACGACCTTCTGCCTCTGGGGACTATTGCAATACAATCAGACAACATGTCGGTAGTATGGTATATCAACAAACAGGGCGGAACCAGATCTTACACACTCTGTCAAGAGGCCATTTGAGTTTGGAAATGGGCAATATCTTCCCAGCGTTTTCCGGTGGCAGCGCACATTCCAGGGACAACCAATGTGATAGCTGACAAGCTCAGCTGGGCAATCCTGATGCCTCACGAGTGGTCTCTGAAACAGGAAATAGCGGAGCAGATTTACCACAGTTGGGGACATCCTTGCTGCAATCTCTTTGCCAGCCTGATCAATGCCAAATACAGCAGCTACTTCTCCCTCATCCCCCCTCCGGGGGAAGTCACCAAGAGACGCACTTGTTCACGATTGACCCCTGGGTCTCCTTTATGCCTTTCCTCCCTTTCCTCTCATACCCAAGGTTATTCAGAAAGTGAAACGGCTGTGAAGCAAACTGATCCTCATTGCTTCTTACTGGCCTCATCAGGTTTGGTTCCCCTTTCTCTGGACTCTTCTCCTAGACGCTGCTTGGATTCTAGACTCAGTACCAGATCAATTGACTCACGTCAGGCTCGCTTCATCCCTCCTTACACACCCTCAATTTGACAGCTTGGCTGCTGCAGTTCCATCCCTAGTCAGGCTTCATGACTTCTCACCCTCCGTGACTCATATCCTTATGTCCTCTCATAAACCTTCCACTAGGAGACTTTATTCCAGTAAATGAAGGAGATTCCCTGTCTGGGCGGAGAAAAAGAATGTTGACCCTTATACCGCCTCCATTCCAGAGGTTTTGGAATTCCTGTCTGAGCTTTTCCACCAGGGATCTGTGGCTGCCACTATCAGGGTTCACTTGGCAGTGATTTCAAATTTTCATCTAGGCATACAAGATTCTAATCTGATGTTACATGGCTGTACAAAACTTTCCTTAAAGGTGCCACTCTGTTAAGACCCCCATTTGAAGAACCTGTTGCTTCATGGGATTTAACTTTTGTGTTATCCAAATTGACTTCTCAGACCTTTGAGCCTTCTCATTCATCCCCTTTGAAATTCTTGTCTTGGAAGACTTTGTTTTGGTGGCTATCACATCGGCCAGAAGGGTGTCAGAGTTACAAGCATCGTCTGTAAAACCCCCTTACCTGATTTTTCACAAGGACAGAGTATCTCTTCGTACTAATCCTTCCTTTGTCCCCAAGATCTGTTCCCATGCCACTTTGAATCAATCCATAGAACTTCCGGTGTTCTTCCCAAATCATTCCAACGCAGCTGAATACAGGTTTCATCCGTTGTTTGTACATAGACAATTACATTTTTATTTGCACTGGACTAAGAAATTCAGGAAATCAGATCAATTATTTATTTCCTTCTCCGAATCCAGGTCAATTACCAGTTTCCAAAGTGACACTCTCAAATTGGATTTGTAGCTGTATAGC
This sequence comes from Protopterus annectens, assembly GCF_019279795.1. Classification (NCBI taxonomy): domain Eukaryota; kingdom Metazoa; phylum Chordata; order Ceratodontiformes; family Protopteridae; genus Protopterus; species Protopterus annectens. Next base: position 1,165,009,562 of record NC_056728.1, on the reverse strand, counting down.
TTGCATTTACACCTCTGAGGGTAGACCTTTACCCTTCAGAATCAAGGCTCATTCTACAAAATCTCAGTCTACCTCTGCAGCCTTCCAAGCCAGGGTCCCACTTGATAATATTTGTGCAGCAGCAACTTGGGCTACCCCTCACACATTTATTACTCATTACAAATTGGTTTTAACCTCCAGAGGTAGAGCATCCTTTGGTTCCACGGTACTCAGGAGTATTTTTCCTTGAGCCACCCAAGAATAAGGTGCTAGGGACGCTGTCCCATATGCAAGAATGATGGGCGAGATGGACTACAAACATGGAACGTTATGGTGAGTACATAACTTCTTTTTTGTCTTACCTACATATGATTCATATTTCACACAGAATGATAAATATACTAGATTTTGACTTCTGCAATTTGCATAAAAATGAAAGGCATAACTCTTCTTACTCACTGGATGTACATAAGAATCACGGCTATGAATATATTTGCACATGCTACAGTCTCTACATGGACGTGCCACATTTATCAGAGACAAAGACCCACTTATTAGTGGATTTATAACAGCAACTGTTTTAATGATCTGTTGCTCTTATAGTAAATCTTGGGTGAATTACCAAGTACTGACCTTATACCTGTCATCAGATACAAGTAGTTGGCAGTTTTTCCTAATGATACTGCAGATAGTTTGAACATCTGTATAGTAAGTCATGCACTTTCTTAAGTCAGAGCCTCTTGGATCAGAGATCTTTCTTTCACTGTTCACTACTCTCTCAGAGAAGTAAGGTTTAGCAACATCCCTTCTCTGTTGGAGGACCTCATCACAGCTAGCCTCGACCTCAACATCATGGTAGCCTCTACATTTAAAGTCACTTTTAAGGTTCTTAAATGATTCATACATAATGCTGTTATCAGCATTTACATGTGCATATCTTTAGAACTGTCCTTTTAGCACATTAGTGTGTACATGTTTTGGATGCATACTGTTGTGATGTAAAACTTTATTTTTACTACACTCTTTCTTACATAATTTGATAGTTATCCCATTCTCAGTAATCATTACGTGCACATACAGGAAATCAGTAGATGTAAAAGAAGAGGTCAGATTAAATCTCAGAAAACTAGTTGTAGAATGTAAGTATTCAACAAATTCGTGCAAAGTTTCCATAGTGCCTGACCAAACAAAAAGCACATCATCAACAAAATGTACATAAAAATGGATAAACTTAAAAGAAATTACCTTGATTAAATATGTAGGGCGACTCCCAGTATGCCTGCACTATATTTGCATAGCTGTTGGCGCACATAGTGCCCATCGCAACACCAGTCTGATGATGATAATAGTTTATCATTAAATATAAGCACATTATTGCTCAAAATGTTGTCAAGAAGGGAGCAGACAAGCTCTGTCTTGTCAATACTATACCCTGAATGTTTCAGCAAGAACAACTTAGCATATTCAATGCCTACATCATTATGACATTTTTCATAATTTTTGTTAATAACTCCGTAATGGAGTGTGGTACTGTCATTTTTATGATGAGGCCTGTTGAAGCAGTGTGTGTTAGAAAAAGTGCACTACACACTTGTTTGAGAGACGCTGCCAAAAGCTATTTTTATTTGTACATTGTATTACCTTCAAATATCCACACCAATATCTCATGAATACTAGATCTTGCATTAAGAAGCAAGGTGGCATCTGAAAGCTGACAGAATATGGCAAATACCCATAGTGGAAACAAAATTGTGGGGAATACAGGGCCTGAGTTACTGAATAGTGTTTGCAAAAAGTTGTGAATATTTTGAAATGTGTTGCAGATTTACTTAATTAAGCAAAAATTGAGCACAATACTGTCATGTTGTAATGGCCTGATGTTCTTCGCGTTTCACTGTTGCAGTCATTACATTTGGGTAATCCTGCTGGCAGGTTGCCCTCAGTCGGCCTAAATTCCAAAGTCTTGGGTCCTGCGTCGGCTGCTGTCACCCCTTCCCCGACGTCAGTTGTCAGGGGTATAAAAGAAGCAGCCGACGCCATTTTCTTCAGTCTTTCTTGCAGTGCGGTGCCCGAAGCAGAAGCAGTTCGCAAGTGCCGGTCGGCTGACTCCCGAGATTTTCGTGTTCGAATTTCAATTCCGAAGTCTTCATTAAAGCTAAGTACCCCGTTGGAGAAACGTTTTTCTTGCTCCAGACCGATGTCAGAAAAAGTAAATAATTGTATTTCTTGTGGAAAGCAAATACCTCATAAGGACTTTCATTCTTACTGTATTCCTTGCCTAGGCCCTGAACACAACGTTTCTGGTTGTCGGTTTTGTGCTAGATTTAACCAACGCACTATTAAGCGCCGGTATGATTTTGCTTTAAACTATTTTGGACGCCGGTTTAATTATCCAGAAATGTCATCGGATAGCCATCCGACTACCGGAGTTTACAAAAAATACAAAGACAGAGAGATAAACAGCCGAGGCCCAAAACTGACGAAGCTTCTCCTAAGCCAGTCGCCGGTTCTCAGTGAGGTGCTTTCGCAGCCCCTGACGCCCGCTACTTTAGAGTCGCAGGCCGCTACCGACTCCCACGTGGAGTTGTCCATGCCACTGGAAACTCAAGGTATTGGAGCCTCGGATACTATTCCCTCAGATGGGTGTGGAGCCGCTGAGCAGGCACCAGCTTCTGAGGGTGTTTTCAGACCTAAACATTTTTACATTAAACCGACTTTGGCTTCAAAGGCAAAGACTAAAGCACACTCTAAAGCAAAGAAACAAACTCAAGAGCCACGTGGGCAGGCCTCTATGCCCAAAAAAAACAGATGCGCAAAATGGCTGAAGACTTGATTACTTTGATCAGGGGTTCCCATTCCCCTCCTGATAAGAGGCCTAGGCAAGAGACTGACTATGAATCTTCAGATCAGGTTTCTATTTCTTCTGATCAGGAATATTCTCTTCCCCCCTATCAGGATTCTGATGCTGAAGAATCTATACCTTCAGCTTCTCCTCCAGAGGACTATTCTTTTGGGGAAACTTTGCATACCATGAGGGAGCATTTCCATTGGGAGAGCTAAGATTTTTCAGAGTCTAAAAAGAGGCTCAGGGATTTCCTTTTACTACCTCAACACAGACCTCTAGCCATTCCACCTGTGTTAGACGTTGTAGATGATGTGTTTTCGGAGTCTAGTCTTACCCCTGACTCCTTACCTCCAGCGCTTGTTAAGCCTGACAGATATTACAGGTTTCCTGACTCTCATAAATTTCTTTTTAAAAGCCCTTCTGCAGACCCAGAAGCTATTTCACAGGGTCCCAAAGGAGTTAGGGCTTCTGTAGCAAAAAAACATACCCCCTCTGACAGAGATTCGGGGAAAAAAGGTTTACCCATCTGCTACCTTGGCTATAAGGGCCTTAAACTGTCAGTTTCATATGCTCAAATATCAGCAACATGTCATGGCATTGCTTAAATAGAAAATGTTGTTAAACTCTGAATGTGCAGAAAACAAGGAAATGCTGGATTTATTGCATGCAGCTGAACAAGTTGGAAAGCATACTTTGCAATGTGGTTTTGATTCTTTGGAGGCCTCCTGCAGGGCCGCAGTTATGGGTTCTGTAATTAGGAGGCATGCTTGGTTAAAGGAACAAAATCTGCCTGATCATGTCAAAGTTAAATTATTAGATGCACCTTTACAACATGATACTTTGTTTGGTGTTAAGGCAGAAGAGGTGTTAAAGAAAATGGAGGATAAAGCTAAATCTATGCAAACTGTCAACGATTTTTTACAAGTACAGCCACCTAGGTTTAGTAGACACTGGCCTACAAAGAATTGGTCCTTTACTGTGTCAGACAGACCTCAAAGGGGCAGATCCAGACGCCCTAGAGGCAGATCCCAGGCACAAGGTTCATACAGGTCAAAGCAATGGGGTGCTTCTACCTCCAAAGTTGGAGAAGACAAATCACAACCATACAGGAAACAGTCCCAATGACTTCCCCCTGCCTGCACCAAGCACTTATCTCCTGGCAGCACCCTTAGGGGGAAAATTAGCACTTTTTTCTCAAAATTGGCACATTATAACCCAAGACAAGTGGGTTCTAAATATAGTGTCACAAGGCTACAAGTTCCATTTCCATACCCTGCCAAAGGCAAACAGCTGGCCAGAACTGCCAAAAAATCAATGGGCAGAGGCACAAAAACAAGTCTCATCCCTCATGAACATGGGGGCCATTCAGCAAGTACCAGAGCAAGAGCAGGGACAAGGATTTTACTCAAGACTGTTCCTGGTACCCAGAAAGGACACGGCCTGGAGACCAATACTGGACCTATCTATTCTGAACACATTCCTGGATATACCAAAATTCAAAATGTTGACTTTGCAGCAGCTTCTGCCCATGCTGGGCAAGGACACTTGGCTTGTGACTTTAGACCTAAAAGAGGCATACCTGCATGTCCCAATCAAACAATCATGCAGAAGATACCTCAGATTCAAGGCTGGCTCAATGCATTACCAATTCTCTGCACTGCCCTTTGGCTTATCTACTGCGCCCAGGGTCTTTACAAAGTGCCTGACACCAGTAATTGCATTCTGCAGACAAAGAGGAATGCAAACATATCCTTACTTGGACGACTGTCTAATTCAAGCAATGAACAAGGACATTCTTCTGCAGCATCTGGCATTTGTGAAAAGACTTCTAACCTGCCTAGGGTACACAGTCAACGAAAAGAAATCAAAACTAGTACCCTCTCAAGAGATAATATTCCTGGGTGCAAGCTTAAATACAACAGCCCAGATGACTTATCTCACGCCAAACAAAGGCAACTGACTATCTATTTCAAAATGTTGGCAACAAAGGCCCATTATCTGCAAGAAAAATTCTGCAGGCTTTGGGCTTCATGGCATCCTGCATCCTACTGATTCCATACACAAGACTGCATACGAGGAAACTTCAGTCGTACCTAAAAAGTGTTTGGACTCAACACTGCTACAGCCTGGAAACAATGATTACTCTCATTCCCTGCCTGCAACAGGAGTTTCGATGGTGGGCGAAGGCTTGTCACCAGAACAAGGGACAGCCATTCACATTATCCCCAGTCTGGCATACACTAATAACGGATGCATCAGATTATGCCTGGGGGGCCCACATGGCAGGAAGATACATTCAGGCACATGGCCCTCAAACCAAATGCATCTACATATCAATCAGAAAGAGATGCTAGCTGTTCAAAATGCCCTAACAGCCTTTAAGAACCTACTTCATCCAGGACAACTTCTGATAAAGATAGACAACACCACGGTCATGTGGTATATAAACAAGCAGGGGGGCACACATTCTTACCCCATTGCAGACTAGCCATGACTTTGTGGGACACAGCATTGACTTACCAAGTACATCTGCAGGCATAATTCCTGCCAGGAAAGGAAAATACTCTGGCAGATGAACTAAGCAGAAACCTCATGGATCCCCACGAGTGGCAGCTGGATCCACAAGTCTTCAGCATGATAACAAGGAAATGGGGATGCCTGGACATAGATCTTTTTGCCTCCCCTCACAACTACCAACTAAAAAGATTCTGCACAAGGACTTATCACAGACAAGCATGGAAAGTGAACGCCCTATCTTTCAGCTGGAAAAACCTATCAGTATATGCCTTTCCTCCACTGCCTCTCCTCCCCAAGGTACTCCTAAAGGTCAGACAGGAGAAGCCAAAGATGATACTGATTGCCCCAGACTGGCCCCGCCAGTACTTGTATCCAATCCTAAGGAACTTGTTTCAATGCCCAGCTTGGACCTTACCTCAAACACTCCATCTACTGTCCCAGCAAAACAATCCGATCCTGCGCAGCCAACTCAGGACTTTAAAACCTGGCAGCATGGCGGATAATGTAATCATACAAAACACACCTCTCAGTAAAGCTGTGATGGATGTCATTTTGGAAGCCAGAAGGCCTGTACCAAATATTCCTCAGATTTTGCAATACTTAACTGAGATGCTGAACAAAGGCCTATCTTTTTCATCCATTAAAATTCATGCCTCTGCCATTTCAGCTCATTACAATACAGAGCCACCAATCTTTTCTCATCCTTTATTAAAGCAGTACCTCAGAGGAGCCAAAAATTTAAGGCCTCCAAGGAGAAGGGCTGGCCTTAGCTGAACTGGTGCCCTAGGGGAAATAGTACTCCGGCGCCCCTTAAGCCCCACCCATACCGTGCTCATGAAACACCCCTATAAGCCACACCCACAGGTCGGTCACTCCCCAGGAAAGCCACTCCAGCCATTTCCTTCATTTAAATGCATATGAAGAAAAGATACCTTGTGATGCAGTTAAACTGAAAGTGAAGGACAGTGGAATTTTCCTTTAATAAACCTTCTTTATCAGTTGCCCCTTCACGTGTATTTTAGTATAAAAGTCACGTCCTCAGAAAATTGAAGCTCATATGCCTTATTTCAAAGAGTTGCTTAAGTTAATCTAAACATTTTAATTTACTTTGGGGTAGGCGAGTGAACCTTACAGCTCAGTGAAAGAATAGCAATCTCCCTCCTCCCTGTGTACAGTAGCTTAAGTTTGAATAGCACAAATACAGATAGACATTTGCTAAACAATACAGTCTCACAATGAAAACAGACTTAGCATGAGCAATAAACTTCTCTGCCATTGAAACGGCATGAAAATCCACATTCATAAAAAATGCATCTGGCCAGTGGAGGCTTAAGTTTTCCTTTGGGCTATTTTCAAAACAGCCTCCTTGCACACATTTTTAGGGCCATGCGTACATGTATGTGTTCTTTGATTCACCTTCCTGATTGTATTAAATTACATTCCTTGTATAATAAAGCACCACTTGTTAGTGTGTTTTTTAAATTTGTAGTTTTGAACATTTTTCCAGTAAGCAATAAAACAAAATGCATGACCCAGTAATGACAAACCTGCCCATTTCAAAACATTTTAACCATAAAGAGGGGATGGGAGTGTGGCCTCATGGTTATGGTGTTTGCCTTACAAACACAAGGTGCAGGGTTTGAGTCTTACAAGGGCAGTTAGCTTAGTACTAATCTATGAACCTATAAAAGGTCACTCAAAGTTCTGTCATTACAATTCACAAGTCAATAAGCACAATCTCTGCAGGAGTAAAGTTCATCCGAATAATTCTACATTAAAGAGATTTTTTAATAATGAACAGTCTGTTACTGGCAAACAATTTTACATTTCAGTGTTTCATTTACCAATTCACTGCCTGCCGCCCTTGAAGAATGACTTTCCTACATTACACAAAAAAAAATGGTAAGCTGGTAAAATTGCAATAGGGAATAACTGAGAAACTGACAACAAGTTCATAGTTACTAGGCATCTTATACAAAAGAGGACACACTCAGGAATGCAAACCCCCTACCCCCCCCCCTTAAAATCCACCAAATAATCAGCAAGCAGTGCAGTACATACATGCCTCCATACCTCTCAATCTCTTAGTACAAGAACGCTGGAAAAAGCCTGAAACAGTGGGGGGTGGAAAAAGAGGGACAGATTACAAATATTGCTTTTGTAGACTTAAGTTGCTAAAATACCACCATTTTCTTAGCAGGCATTTTCTGAAGGGCATAAAGACAAACTCAAATGTATGAAGTTTAGTTAATTCAATCCTCAATGATTTACCAGAAAACACAAATTGCATGAAGAATAGGTCAAAAATATGAGGCAAAAATCTGGACAGTTGAAAGGTATGCTCATTACCATATGGGCATTTGCTAAAATTATCATAGATCTCCCAGGAGGCAATGTTGTGAATGGGACCCAACAAAAACACAATCAGAGTAGAAGTCTTTGTGGGATATGTGCCTTCTACAAAAATATTGTAGAATCTTTTGCAGAGTGACCATACCCTAAATACATGCAAGGCATCTGACCCTAACCCACAACTAAAATAGGACAAGTACCACAATAAGGAAAGGAAAAAAAAAACAATTTTCAAAATGGGGCACTTACTTGCCAGCCCTAGGAAAACAAGTCAAACTGCTGGACTGATGATGCTTCACATGCAAGACACAAACTACACTGCGGCAAGAAACAGCTTAAAATGCGTTGGCATCTGAAGGTGGAAGGGTGCAGTGCTCTGTAGGTTTATGACTACTGCACAAGTGATCCATATGATGAACATCACACAGCTACTAGGTTGTGCTCAGATTGCAGTTCTTAATAATGTTCCTGTCTAGAGATGGCCACAATAGTGTGTAATCATGTGCCTGTTACATAAATACTACCATTGCAGTGGGAGTAGAACTAAAGGAATAAGCACACCCTTTACTGAAACTTCATTGGGAACAATAAAGTAGCTGGGACCTACATGTAGCCTGCAATTACCTTGCAAAGAAAGGCCTCCATAAGTCAGAAGGTGGGAGGAGAAAGTAGACTCAGTTTAAAAAAAAAAAAAAAAAAAAGGACATTGCAAGTCTCATCTTAGAGTGTCCTAAATCAGTTGGCTAATAAAAAAACATAAGTCCAAATCAGAATTTTAAGTGATGCAGAGAGTTTTTTTGTTCTAAAACATATTAAGCTGCATTAGAGGTAAACAAAGAAAAGAAGCAACAAATACATTTAATACACACACGTCCTGAGGGCCACATGTGGAATAGTTTTAACAGAAGGCTGCCATCTCTTCAGATCTCGTATCTAGGTTATAATAAACCCTGACCACTACAGAGGTGGTCATACAAAGCTTTGCACCCTTCCACCTTGTGATCCATCTGCTAGGTGGTGTAGATAGCATAATATTGCATGTGCTAGAGACACGGCCTATTAGACACTATATATGCTACTATATTATTTCAAAATGTGATCATAAAACATGAGGATCACTATTTGATAGGAAACACATAACACAAAACTGTGCTGATAAAACATGGGTATTATAGTTTATTTAATAAAAAATATGTAATGTATAAATATGTTACCATTTTCTCTTCTGCATACAAGCTTGCTGTTTTGAATCCTCAAAAAAGCATATGCTGCCACTATATTATTAAAGCTGTGGTCATAAAACGTGGATCATTATTGTACATTTAACAGGAAAGTTAAAACACAAAATAAAGATAAAACATTGGTATTAATATGGTTTATTTAATGAAACTATATATTGTAACAATATAGCAAATAAACATAATTTGCTTCTCTAGTAAACAAATAGTAGCAAAAGCCTTTAATACCAATTAACTGGCACCATTGCCTGGTAATATTCTTATCCATTATGCTGTCATGCACTGGTAATCACTTCTAAATTAAAAAGAACCATACTGTACATCGGCTGAACCAGTTGAAGCTTTACATGATTTGACTGCACTCTAAGGGGGTTGCTGCTGTTCCATATAAACTTATATAATCAGCAAACAGAACTGCATAACACAAACCTAGTTTCACAAGCATATTGCTGATTGTAAAGGTATGAAGAAATGTTGCTTCATACTGGTATGAATCTTAATTCTATCTCATCTCTCATGTTTAAACTCATTCATCTTTGCTAATAATTGCTGTTCATAAACAAAGCACGTGCTTATCAAAACAGTAATTGTCTCAAGACTTACATTAAAAGCAAAACATAAAGAAGCTAGCCTAATATTGTTCAGCTCCAGCAATACAGAATAACTGGATTCCCTTATGCACATAGCAATTATATATAATCAGAAAAAAGGCAGGGAGCACAGCTACATGTAAAAAAACACCGGTTTAAAAATTCCACTTTTTGCAGTTACAGCCAGCATTCAAGATGCTGGTCTTGGCAAATTCAGCAGGAAACCATTTTTATTGGATCCCCAGATTATATTCCATTTTCCAGCATTAAGGGTAAAAGAAGATTTAATGAGATCAGCTACTTCTAAACTGAGTAAACTTGGTTCGGGTTCATCTGAGCTTGGTTTCTTGGACCTTGGCAATAGTTTTGTAAATTATCTTTGTGAAATCTGTCAAATGTGAAAACCACAAATGACAAACCAGCAGTCAAAATATTGCATTCTGTGTTGCATGGGAGAACGACCACTATTTTGTGCAGGATTCAATGCCTCATTGAACCATATTTTGAAAATGTTGTCTCAGATGGCTGGGTGAAGGGCTTTACTGTACATTTTATCTTGGTATCTTTCAGCCAGGGCAGGTTTAGATTTTTATGAAATTGTTTTGTTGCCAGGTTAAGTCTCTGCAGACTGATCTTAAAAGAAAATGTTTTATTGCTATGCCCTTAGTCCACTTGTCCCTAGAAAGTACAGTACCTTGCACACAGACAGCACTGATATCCTTATACCTGCATGTATTTTCTTTACTTTGGCAAGACCTATCAAATCCTTATTGTTAAAGGCCTACAAACAGCCCTGCATGTCTCCATTAGAATGTGCTTTTATTATACTTTTATGACCCCCTCAAACCCAGAAACTGCAGTGATGTGCTGCTCCTCCCACCCATCACAGACAAGTCTGTCACTACAGACCGCTACTTGAATCCATCTGACCATAACATGCCTGCCCTTTTGTCACAGAATTTATTTCTGAAGGGAAAAATGTTCTTCTTCGCCTGAAGAGTAGGAATACTGTTTTGACTTCTCTAGCTTTGCCTTTAGCCAGTAACATCATCCTAATCCAGGTGTCAGCCAATTGTAAGACTGTAGTCTTACTCTGAATTTAAGGGGCACAGTTTATCTTGGTCTGAAAGAACAATACTAGATAGTTTATCAGCTATACTGAGGTAATCGGCTGTGTATAAACCACAGAAACAGTTCCTTTTAACTTTAATGCAAATAAGTAAATAAATGCACTTATACAGACAAAGTAACACGATGCTTTTCTGTTTGTTAAACTTGCAAGTGGACTGTTTCAAAGATCTTGTCAATTGATTACCCACACCAAAAATGCAACATGAACAAGAAATTGCAGTGCTGATGGTTACAAAAAATAAAAGACTTGATAATATGCATAAGCACAGGGTGGATATCACTATAAATCAGTGCATTGTGAAATAAAAAAAAAACTTCCTTACGCATTATACAGTACTGAGGGCGTGGTTAACTTAGCAAAACATAAGGAAAAGTGCTAGCTCAATGTTGAGAAAACGAAGAAATAGTTGATGAATTTACTGTATCAACATCTGTATGCAATGCAGATACATAAAGAAACAGTGCCATTTTTAAAGATGTGAATTCATTACACACACACGCGTTTTCTGTCTCATACACAAATGATTTAAATTACACGCACGCATTCTCTCTCATACACAAACAAATGATTTAAGTTACACACACACACACACACACACACACACACACACACACACACACACTTACCTTCTTTCTAAACCAAACGGCCACATGCAAACACATGGACTTAAGTCATCGCTTAAAATAACTGCTGGCTTAAATTCCGCGCAAAACTTCAGAACGTGTTTAAATCCACATTAGTGTCATGATGCACACATAAATGAGAAGACTCTTGTATCACACATGCTGTGATGTTAAAGCCTCCTGGCCAATCTGCAACTGTAAGTGGGAGGGCACTCGCCCTCCCCCTCTCCCAGTGGTTCAGGCGCCCTTGAACAGGGTGCCGAGAAGAGATCAAAAGTTATGCTAACTAAAATAAATAAATAAATTGAAAAATAAAAATTGCGCCCTTTTCAAAGCCGGCCTGTACAGCGCCCTAGCCGGTCGCCTAGTTCGCCTATGCCTAAGGCCGACCGTGCCAAGGAGATCACCAATACCTGCATGGGACCTCAACTATGTCTTGGAAAAATTCACCTTGCCTCTTTTTGAGCCAGGTGCTACTGCTGATATAAAGTTTTTATCTTGGAAAACAGCTCTGTTCCTAGCAATAACTTCTGCAAGGCAAGTTTCAGAGCTGCATGCACTCATGGCTGTGGAACCTTTTGTCATGTTTTATCCAGACAGGGTTTCTTTGAGGACAAACCCAACATTTATGCCTAAGGTGGTGTCCAGTGTGGCTCTTAACCAAACTATTCATCTGCCAACTTTTTATCCAAACCCACTGTACAAGGGGGAGAGAATTCTGCATTCATTGGACGTACACAGACAGCTTAGATTCTACTTGGACAGGAAGACAGCAATTACTAGTGGCATATGCTGTAGGATCACAAGGAAAGGCTATCTCAAAGTGGATAGGCCACTGCATTCATTTCTGCTATTCTCACCATGGCAAGCCAGTACCTAAGGGCATTAGGCCACATTCAACCAGAGCTGCAGCCACTTCAACAGCCTTTCTCAGGGGAGTACCAACCAAAGAAATTTTAGAGGCTGCTACTTGGTGTTCAGTGCACACCTTTACAAAGCACTATCATCTGCCACTTTACTCTAAATCCAGGGCAGGCTTTGCCACTGCAGTTCTGCGGGGCCTCATAGCTGCTCCTAATGCTGTTTAGCTCCAACCTCCCAACCATAGCTTTGGGACTCTACCCAAATGTAATGACTGCAACAGTGAAACACGAAGAACATAGTACAGTTGTGTACACTTAACATAAATGCAGATGTTAGAGTGTATTCACTGTTGCAGTCCAGGTTACCCCACCCGCCATCCCCCTTTTTTTCTGTTGAAACTTATGTGAAGTTGTTAAATCTCACCGTTTGTTCTCACTGATGGATTCGGAGCTGATCCTCGGCTCCGATACGGCCAATAGCAAAGCTCAAGGTTTGCCAGTAGCTCGAGACCAAGCTCCTTATCCCACAATGCACTGCCAGAATTACCCCAGATCTAGTTTGCCGTGGCAAGAGAGATCTCTGTGATCCAGCTAGCTCGGACCATTTGTGGGAAAAATAACAGCAAGTTTATAAAAAAAACTTTTCTTTTCTTACTAAAATAGTTGTGTGTTCATATCAGGTTGTTTATTAATATAATCTATAGTTTATGTAGTTTTAGACAGTTTAAATAGTTAGTGCCCTGTTGGCTTCTTGGTTTGTGTGGGTCTTTACCCTATTTACTCTTATTAGTCTTTCTAATAGTCAGGGTTCTTCTCTGTGGGCCTTTTAGCTCTATATTTGTAACCTGTAATTATACTGTTATAGTTAGTGCCTTGTTTGGGCTTAGTAGTTTTGTGGATCTTTACAAGTGAGTAAGGATTTTTCTGTCTTACTCTTTTCAGTTTACTGTTTGTTATTAACTATGTCGGATGAAAAGGAGAAATCCCATCGTAAATCAAGATTCAAAAAATGCCCATTGTAGGCAGAAAATGTACGTCACTGACGGACACATCCAATGTGTCTACTGTCTGGGGGTTAAACACCTCCAAGACACTTGCAGCATTTGCCATTCTTTTTCTTCAAGAGTCCTCTTGGAGAGAAGGAGGAAGCTAATAGATAGGGGATTGCTACAGCAATCTTTTTCTGAGATTTTGAGTAGCCATGAGGGTACTAGCACGTCCTCCAAATCCTCAAAATCCAGATCTTCAAACAAAGTGACAAGGCAAAAATTTCAGGAGGGGGGGTCATCGGTTCCACAGACCTCTGAACCTAGTGTACCTTTGAGTCGGAGCCAGCTCTCAGTTTTGGAGCCGGTCTCTGAAGTTCCTTCTTCACCTCTGCTCCAGTCAGCACCTTCGGTGCATTCAGCTAAGTCCTCAGTCAGCCTTTCAGATTTGGACATGGATCGGCTAGTGCAGAAGCTTTTACAGGCACCAGGACTTGCCAAATTGTTGTCGGCCCTGACCAGCTTGTCGGTGCCGAAGACCATGGAACCGGATTCGTCTACTGCTCCTCCGAGCCGTATTGGACTCTCGGAGCCGAAGGAAACTGAACCGATGGTTGTTGAACCCTTGGAGCCGATACCCGCACCGGTGTTATCGGCTCCATCTACTCGGATGTCCTCGGCGCCGACCAAGGACTCTAGGAGCCGACACTCTCCCGTCGGGTCCAGGGAGGATAGTCAAACCAATTTATCGGTTCCGACTCTTCCTCTTGGGGCTTCGGCTCAGATGAGCTTGGCTCCTACCTCGGGCTCAGAGCCCAGGGTTTCAGTGCGCGAAGATCGGACGGTACTCTCGGGTCCGTCCACTCTTTCTCGTCGGAGCCATGGTGCCTTCGATGCTATGAGGAGAGATGTAATGGGATCCTATCTCGCCTTCATTCATAACTGATGGAGTTTGGAGCCGATCCTTCGGCTCCGACTTGGCCACTATATAGTAGAACGAAGTCTCTATTTGGCTGGGCTACCCCTTATCCCAGAATGCACCACGCCTGCTTCCCCAGATCTCGTTTGCCGCTTTTCAAGCTAGACGTGGTCTCGACTTGGCTGGAGCTAAGTGGTTTTTTTATATACTTTTTGGTCTTTTGACCTAGGGGTTTTCTTCACGAATTTAACAAACAGCTGTTTTAACAGCTTTACGTGTGTGTGTGAAAAGTTTTCGGTGTGATTGTTTTTTTATACTTACCGGGCAAGGCCCGTTTAAGTTAGAGGGCCCTTGCCCTTATTTGTGAGATAATGTGCTTATTTGTGAGCCAATGTGTTGAATTTTGTCTAATTTAAGGTTTACTTGATTGATCGAATCCGTTTAACTTAGAGGTTTTCTGCCCGATTCGTGTTCTCTATCTCGGGCCAGTCCCGTTTTGAGTCAAGGGCTCGTGCCCTACTTAAGGTTACTTTTTGTGGTAAAAAAATTGTTGTGTGATACGATGTCTAAAGAGCAGAAGTCTGGCTTTAAAAAGTGCACCAAGTGCAATTACAAAATGTCTATTACTGATAGCCATGCTGTTTGTATTTATTGTTTAGGACCGAAACATTTGCAGGAAACATGTAGTGTTTGTCATGCTTTTTCCTCTAGGGTCCTTCAAGAACGTAAAAATAAATTGATCCTTAAGGGCCTTATTAAGCCCTCTTTTGAGGAAGCCTTGGCTTCTCCTTCCTCTCCAGCTTCTAAAAAGAAAAGGTCGTCGGCTCCAACCAGTCCGTCGGAACAGACTTCCAAGAAGCATAGGTCGACCTCTTCTTCCTCGGCTTCAGAGCCTCGGGTGGAAGGGTCTGCCTCGATACCTCTTTTCTCTGCTCCATTGGTGTCGGAGCCGCAGGTTGGGGGATCGAGAGGCGAATCATCTGTTTCGGCTCCGTTGGTCTCGGAGCCGTAGGAGGTGTGCAGCTCAGACTCTCCCCCCTCGGCCCCGAAGTCCCCTTCGGCACCGATACTTATACATACTGTTCCGGATCCGGTGCCGATAGTGTTGGAGCAGTTTCGGAGCCAGTCCCCTGGTCTTTCAGAGCCAAGAGAGAAGTAGTCTCGGCCCCCATCTATTTCCTCTAAATCCTCCAGGTTGTCTGACTCAGATTTGGACAGAGTTATCCAGAGGCTTTTCCAGTCCCCGATTTTTGCAAAAATGGTCTCGGCTCCAGCCCACTCGGCTCCGGAGCCGATCCCCACTCGACATCCGATTCCTCCTCCAACCTCCTCGGAGCCGTTGGAGTCTGTGATGGTAGAGCAGAGTCGTCCAGTCGGAACAGAGACTCCCTCGGAACCTCTCGGTTCCGACCATCATTCCTACCCTGTCCTCGGCGTCAGGGTTCGGTACCGGGACTTCCTCGGTCGGGGCCGAGGGGAACACCCTGGAACTGGTAGCTTCGGTGCCTAGTCTTCCCCTCGGGGCGTCAGCCGCAGGGATTCCCGGTACCGTTGTGGTCTCTCAGCCGGTATCCTCCATAGAGTCTGGAGGTCCTGCTTTTGAGGCCATGAGGAGTGCGCTGGCCATGTCCTTGCCGACTCAGCAAGTCTCTACCTCACCGTCCCTAGACTTGGGAACTGGTGCTTCTGGTGTGCTTCATTCCCACGACAGCGGGGCCCCAGGGCCTGAGGATACCCCCTTGGGGGGTTCCCTTCTCCCGGGAGGTCCTTCTGAATCTGCTTCGGATGAACCTCCAAGGAAGAAATTGTGCAAGAGGAAGCACATTGACTCCCAAGATGAGTCTATCACTTCAGATACTGACCTCGATGATGCGGAGGGGTCCCCAAAATTGTCCTCGCATGACGTCTCATTCTCAGATATCCTCGAGATCCTGAGACAAAGAAGAGATTGGCAGTCCAAAACCCCTTCCGCAGAGGAGTCAGTCTTCCTCAAGGCTTTTGGGGCCCAACCCTCCGCCTCCTGGGTATCTCCACCCTTCGATGAATTGCTAGATTTAGTTTCCCGAAGGGTGTGGGAACACCCTGATTCTGTGGAACCGGTGCCTGTCAGTCCTAACAAGTTCCTCTCAGCCCCTCCTCAAAAGAAATTTTTGACCAAAGGAGTTGCAGTAGATGCGATGGTGGTGGCATCTGCCACTCAGCAGGACGTGGCAGAGGCTTCAACGTCTATTCACCCTCCTAATAAGGATTCCAGGAGCATGGATAGGTACGGGAAGCGTACCCTTTCTTCAGCGGCCTTTACCCTGCGGTCGCTGAATTACCTTTGTCATTTTACCAGGCTCCAAAGGGACCTCCTCAAAGAGTTAGGAGAGTCTCTTACGGGTAACCTTCCTGAGGCGTTAGCCCAAACTGTTGGCGCCCAGATGACTACCCTTTCTTCGATAGTCAACTCGTCCATGAGGCTCATCTCAAATGCGGCCGAAGGGGCGAGTAGAGCAGCGGGAATAGGCGTGGCTCTTAGAAGACACGCCTGGTTACGCTTGTGTCCCTTTGCGGAGGCTTTTAAGTCTTCCTTCACCGGCCTTTGATGGGTCCTCCCTGTTTGGACCCAAGGTGAAGGACACACTGACTCGGTGCGAGCAGGAGGGCAAGACCTTGACTGCTGTGGGGGCCCGTTTTTCCGCTCCTTCTAGACCTTACCCCAAGGCCCAGAGAGGAGGGAAAATGTGGTTTAGGAAATCTCAAAGGTCTTTCCCTACTCCACCGAGTGATCCCCCCTCTAGAGGTGGGGGGGGATTCAGGAAGATGCCGCCCCAGAGGCGGCAGAGGCCCCCGTAACTCTGGAGACCGCGATTCCTTTCGTGGTCCATCCTACGCTCCCCATCCCTGAGACGTGGCCCGACTGCGCATCTCCAGAGCCAGTCGGGGGTCGTTTTGCGGAACACCCACAGGCTTGGGAATCTATCACCAAGGATCAGTGGGTGCTCCGAACCATAACCGGAGGCTATCTCATCCCTTTCACCAAAATCCCCCCTCTTCCTATCAGGAAAATCCCGGATGTGCCACCCAGTCAGCGGAATCAAGCAGCGGTCGAGGTTTCAAAGCTGCTAAGAAAAGGAGTCATCCAGCCTGTCCCCGACCAGATCGGATCAGGAACTTACTCAAGACTATTTTTGGTGCCAAAAAAGACAGGGGACTTAAGGCCCATTTTGGACCTCAGCTCATTGAATTGCTTTGTAAAAAAATCCAAATTCCGAATGGTCACCCTTCAGTCCATTCTCCCGTTATTGGAGAAGGATGTCTGGATGTGCTCCATAGATCTCAAGGACGCTTACTATCACATTCTGATAAGTCAAGAGTCCAGGAGTCATTTACGCTTCCGCCTGGGAACCAGTCATTTCCAGTTCCGAGCACTGCCCTTTGGTCTCAACACAGCCCCCAGGGTGTTCACCAAGTGTCTGGCAGTGGTGACAGCTCACAAGAAGTCTAGGATTCCAAGTGTTTCCCTATCTAGACGACTGGCTCCTTACTGCCACCTCAAGCATCTATTAGTTCCGGCTCTTATGACCACAGTCAGTTTGGGTCATTCACTAGGATCACGTTCAATTGGGGAAAATCTGTGCTGCAGCCGTCTCAGCGTATTACATTTATAGGCGCAGAGTTAGACACAAGAAGAATGCGGGCATTCTTGCCTGTAGAAAGGATTCGGGTCCTGCAGTCTCAGGTTCAAACCCTGTTACCCAGATCACGAGTTCAGGCCAGACTGATTCTGCAGTTATTGGGCACGATGGCCTTGACTATTCTACTAGTCCCCTTAGCCAGGCTGCACATGCAGGTGCTGCAATGGCTACTGTCAGTTCAATGGTCTTTTCAGGAACTTCCCCTGAACCATTTGGTCCAGATTACCGAAATTTGCCGTCGGGATCTACGTTTGTGGCTGCTTCGGTCCAACCTGGACCAGGGGCGACCGTTTGCCCTTCAGCCTCCCGTCGCCACGGTGACCATGGACGCCTCCCAGACAGGGTGGGGGGGGGGGTCATTATCTGGACAGGTCTGTCCAAGGCACGTGGCAGGCTCACGAAACACACTTACATATCAATATCCTGGAAATGAGATCGGTGCTACTGGTGTTGCAAGCACTTCATCATGCTCTTCCACGGGGTACTATTGCGATCCTATCCGACAACATGTCGGTAGTCTGGTACATAAACAAGCAAGGCGGAACCAGGTCCTACCCTCTTTGCCGAGAAGCCATGAGAGTGTGGCATTGGGTGATTTCTACCCAGCGTTTCCTAGTGGCAATGCACATTTAAAATCAATGTGATTGCAGACAGGCTGAGCAGAACTCTTCTGTTACCCACGAGTGGTCCCTCAGCGACAGGGTGGCTGCAAACATCTTCGCCAAGTGGGGCCTCCTTGTTGCGACTTGTTAAGCCAGTCCTCACAATGCGAAATGCAGGGACTTCTTCACTCTGACTCCCTCTCAGGGCAGATTCCCAGGGACGCTCTAGCTCACAGTTGGCCCCCCGGTCTACTTTACGCCTTCCCTCTGGTTCCCCTTCTCCTGAAGGTGATACAGAAGGCGATTTATCTAGGGAGCGACATGATTTTGATCGCTCCACACTGGCCTCATCAGGTTTGGTTCCACTTCCTTCTGAGGTATGCGGTGGAGGGCCCATGGTTTCTGGACCTAGTGCCCGACCTGTTGACTCATCAATTGGGACAGTCTCACCCATCCCTCAGATCCTTGAGGTTGGCCGCTTGGTTACTCCACTTCCAACCTTAGTCAGAGATAACTCTTTTTCTCAGGCGTCATCCACATTTTGTCCTCTTCTCACAAACCTTCCACTATTAAACTGTATTCAGCAAGTGGAAGAGGTTTGCTGTTTGGGCCCAGCAATGAGGTATAGATTCCCTTACCGCACCAGTACCTCAGGTTTTAGAATTCCTGGCTTCTTTGTTTCATTTGGGCTCTTCAGTTTCCACAATTAAAGTCCAACTGGCAGCTATCTCTGATTTTCATGTCTCCTTTGAGCCTTCCTTAATGGCAAACAGGCTTTGCAAATCTTTCCTTAAAGGGCGTGGCTCCTTGCCCCAGTAGCCCATCCTGTGCCCTTTGGGATCTGAATATGGTTCTAGCTTCTTTAACTGCCCGTCCCTTTGAACCAGCAGCTACTTGTGATTTAAAATTTCTATCTTGGAAAACCGCTTTTTTGGTGGCAATAACCTCTGCCAAGCGGGTCTCAGAGCTTCAGGCTCTCTGTTCTAATCCTCCTTATTTGAGTTTTCACAAAGACAGAGTGTCTCTCAAGTTAAATCCTTCTTTCTTGCCCAAGGTAGCATCCCCCTTATGCATTCAACAATCCTTGGAGCTCCCGGTGTTTTTCCCAAATTCTCCAATAGCGCAGAATATATTTTCCATCAGTTGGATGTTCACAGACAGCTGCGTTTTTTATTTAAGTAGGACCAATCAGACACGAAAGTCAGATCAGCTGTTTGGGTCCTTTGCGAAAATAGGTTGGGTCAACCGGTGGCTAAAACCACCACCATAGCCAAATGGATTAAAGATTGCATCTCCTTCATCTATTCACAGTCCGGCAAAGAGCTACCATTCCCAGTCGGAGCGGGACCTCTGGCTCTGCCTGACAGGGGTGCTGAGGTCATGCGGAGTGTGTTAGAGCCTGGCTCTACTCCACAGTCGGCTCCGCCAGCCCCTCCCTCTATGCTGCCTCAGGGTAGTCGACTCACTCCCTCATCCCAGACCGCAGAGAGCCAACTCCTCAGGAGCTCCTTTGGGATTTCATCCTCTTCCGAGGCCTCTCCTGATTTGGCAGAAGAGCCCCTCGGAAGAGGAAGTGCAAGAGGAAGCACATTGACTCACCTGAGTCTATCACGTCGGACACAGATCTGGATGATTCTGAGGGTTCCCCGTTCCCCTTCTGAAGATGTCTCATTTGCAGACATTCTGGAGATCCTTAAACAGAGGGGAAATTGGCCAGCCCTCAACCCTTCGGAGGACGAATCTGTGTATCTTGAGGCGCTTGGCTCTCGCCCTTCCACCTCCTGGGTGTCCCCTTGACCCCCTCATGCAGGTGGTTGCTAAAAGGCATGGACGGCTCCTGATTCAGTGGACCCCACTCCCAGGAGACCCTCCAAATTCATCACAGCTCCATCAGACAAGGAATTTTTATCAAAAGGAGTCTCTGTGGATGCTATGGTGGTAGCTGCCGCCACAAAGAAGGAACTGGCTGATCCTTCAGTGCCTGTCCATCCACCTAACAAGGAATCTAGGTCCATGGATAGGTACGGAAGCGGATGTTCTCCTCAGCGACATTTACTATCGCTCAGCTGAATTACCTGTGCCATTTCATTCGTCTTCAAAGGGACTTGATCAAAGAAGCGAGTGAAATGCTGAAGGACCCTACAGCCAAGGGTTTCCAAGAGAAAATGAACACGCAGCTGGCTATCCCATTCTATTTCCAACTCCTCCATGCCTCCTCTCTTATGCGGCCGATGGAGCGCAGCAGAGCCGCAGGAACAGGGGTAGCCTTACGTAGGCACGCCTGGATGCGGCTATGCAATTTTGAGAACCTTTCAAGACGCTCTTTCACTTAACTCCCCTTTGATGGATCATCTCTTTTGGTCCACAAGTGAAAGAAACCCTGACTAGGTGCGGAGACTGATGGCAAGACCCTTTCTGCCGCCGAGTCCGTTTACTCCTTCTAGGCCTTACCCCAAAGGCCAGAAGGGGAAAGATGTGGTTCCGTAAACAATCTCAAGGGACTTCGCCTGACGACAGAGTCGGTTCCCGCCAGAGGCAGAGGGGGAACAACAATGGTACACCCCGCCCTAGAGGCAGAGGGGGTCCGCAGCACCAGGGCAATCGAGACACGTCCTCCGATAAGCCCTTTCAGCATCCCTGGGGTGTTGCCCGACTGCCCATCTTCGAGGCAGTCGGGGAAGATTGTCACTGTACCCAGAAGCCTGGCTATCCTTGACACAAGACAAATGGGTACAGTCCATCATTTCGAAGGCTATTCTATTCCCTTTCTTCGTTTTCCAAATCAGTCAAAAATCCCTTCCAGATGTTCCACCCTCAAAGGGATATAGCAGCTTTGGAAATTTCAAAACTGCTTGCAAAAGAGCTATTCAGCCAGTGCCAGCAGACCAACTAGGATCCGAATCTACTCAAGGTTCTTTTTAGTTCCAAAGAAAACAGGGACTGGAGACCAATTTTGGATCTCAGTATCTTGAACAGATCGGTCAAGAAAACAAGATTGATGGTCACGCTGCAATCCATTCTTCCCCTATTGGGAAAAGGAAACTGGATGTGCTCTATAGACCTTCAGGACGCTGTACTATCACATAAAATGAACAGACGCCCAGAAGATTCCTCCGCCTTCAGGCTGGGAACCAGTCATTTTCAATTCAGGGCCCTGCCCTTTGGTCTCACCACTGCCCCGGTGTTTACCAAATGCATGGCAGTGGTAGCTTCTCACCTGAGATGACAAGGATTCCAGGTGTTTCCATATTTGGACGACTGGCTCCTCACAGCTCCCACCAAGCATCTCCTCTGATGGCCAGAGATTACACTTTTCAAGGCCTGTCAAAACTGGGTATCTCAATAAATTGAAAAGTCTGTTTTGTCGCCTTGTCGTACTATTACCTACATAGGCTAAATTTAGATACTGTAAACATGTCTGCAACACTAACGAACCAAAGGATATCAGACATTCAAAAATTGGTATCACTACTTCTCAACAACAACAGAGCCAAAGCCAGGTTAGTTCTAAAGGTGTTAGGAATCATGGCAGCGCCATACCCTCCTTCCATTGGCCAGATACCACATGCGGATCCTTCAGTGGATGCTCTTTTCTCAATGGTCATACCAGGAACTTCCAATGTCTCACACCATTATGATCACGGCGTGCAAAAAGCATCTCATGTGGTGGATGTCTTCCCCAGCTCCTGTTGGGGAGACCATTTGTTCCACCTCCTCCGTTGCTACTCTGACAACGGATGCCTCCCTGATCGGGTGGGGGCATTATCAGGGCAGGACAGTCCAGGGCACATGGCAACCAAACGAATGCCACTTGCACATAAATGTTCTGGAGATGAGAGCAGTGCTTTTAGCGTTGCAAGCCCTTCAACACTCTCTTCCCTTGGGAACGATTGCAATCCAGACAGACAATATGTCTGTAGTGTGGTACATCAACAAACAAGGCGGAACCAGATCATACCCCTGTGTCGAGAAGCACTCAGACTGTGGCAATGGGCTTATTTCTTCTCAGCGTTTTCTGATAGCAACGCACATCCCCGGAAGTCCAATCACATTGGACAAGTTGAGCAGAGCTATTCTCATGCCTCACGAGTGGTCTCTGAAAGACTCTGTAGTGAGAGATTTTTCTCAAGTGGGGTCAGCCTTGCTGCGATCTTTTGCTACTCCCCAAAACAGCAAGTGCAGAGAATACTTCACTCTATTCCCTTTACCAGGCCAACCCAGCAGGGACGCTAGTCCAAGTTTGGCCCCGGGACTTCTGTATGCATTTCCTCCTTTCCCACTGATCTCTCAAGTAATACAGAAAGCTATCGCTCAGAAGGCCTCATTGATCCTCATTGCTCCTTACTGGCCTCGACAAGTGTGGTTCCCCTTTCTGCATCGATTTCTTTTGAGCGACCGTGGAATCTGGACCTAGTTCCAGATCTTTTGATCCATCAGTCGGTCAGTTTCATCGCTCCCTCCCTCTCTGAACCTCACTGCTTGGTTCCTCCACTTCCAACCGTAGCCAGGCTTCCTCAATTATCTCACTCTGTTAGAGATATTTTGATAGCTTCCCATAAATCTTCCACTCAAAAGATTTATTTGAGTAAGTGGAAACGCTTCATATTGGGCACAAGGAAAGGACATAGATCCTTTCACCGCTTCCATCCAACTAGTCCTTGATTTTCTTGCTGAACTCTTCCATGCAGGTTCATCTCCATCTACTCTTAAGGTTCAATTGGCAGCTATTTCTAATTTCCATGTGGGTATTTCTGAATCTGCCCTAATGTCCCACAAACTCTGCAAAGTTTTTGAAAGGAGTTTTTCTTCTCAGACCTCCTGTAAGAAATCCTCCTTCTCCTTGGGACCTAAATTTAGTTCTTGCTTCTTTGATTCTTTCCCTTTCGAACCTGCAGCTTCATGTTCCTTAAAGTTATTATCATGGAAAACTCTCTTTCTGGTGGCTATCACATCAGCTAGAAGAATTTCAGAACTTCAAGCACTCAGTTGTCATTCTCCTTACCTTGTGTTCCATAAGGACAGAGTTTCCTTAACTAACCTCGTCCTTTTTGCCTAAGGTGGTTTCAACATCAAATCTAAACCAATGCATTGACCTCCCTGTTTTTTCCGGAGTATTCAAATAGGTCTGAACAAAAATTACACTGTCTGGATGTTCATCGTCAATTAAGGTACTACTTGGACAGGACTAAACAATTCAGAAGATCTGATCAGCTGTTTGTCTCCTATGCGAAAGCAGAAAGGGACTTCCAGTTTCAAAGGTATCTTTATCCAGATGGCTAACATCTCTGATTACCCTTGTTTATGAGATTAGACACCAAAACTGCCTAATAAGCCTAAAGCCCATTCCACCAGAGCTTTGGCTACTTCTCTAGCCTTCCAAGACAGACTGCCTATTGACACCATTTGTGCAGCGGCTACTTGGGCTACTCCTCACACTTTTATTTCCCATTATAAGTTGGATTTAGCTTCTAGGCATAGAGCTAATTTTGGTTCCACTGTTCTCAGGAGTCTGTTCCGTTAGGCCACCCGGGACAAGGTGCTAGGGACGCTCCCATCCAGCAAGAATGAAGGCGAGATAGACAACTTAACATATAGAAGTTATGTTCTTACCATAACGTTCCATGTTAGTTGTCTTCTTCTCGCCTTCTTCTTGCCCCACCCTCCTTCCCCTGGCCTGGACAGACCTAGAGGAGTTGTGATCGTGACCTCTCTTTCTACCACCTCTTTCTTAGTCATATGCTATTATGCATATTTCTTGTTTCAGGATGTAGGTCACCCTTCTTCTTCCTGTTGTTAGAGGTGGATTCCGTTTTTACAGTTATACTGTTTCTGTTATAAGCTGAGGTTAGCTTACAAACGAGATCTGAGGTAACTCTCGCCTAGCATTGTGGGATATAAGGGGAGCCTCGAGCCGGTGGAACCAACTCGAAGCTTTAAGAGTGGCCGAGTCGGGAGCCGAGGTCGGCTCGAACCCATCCAGCAAGAAGAAGGCGAGAAGAAGACAACTAACATGGAACGTTATGGTAAGAACATAACTTCTATTTTTGGACCTCAGCTCATTGAATTGCTTTGTAAAAAAATCCAAATTCCGAATGGTCACCCTTCAGTCCATTCTCCCGTTATTGGAGAAGGATGTCTGGATGTGCTCCATAGATCTCAAGGACGCTTACTATCACATTCTGATAAGTCAAGAGTCCAGGAGTCATTTACGCTTCCGCCTGGGAACCAGTCATTTCCAGTTCCGAGCACTGCCCTTTGGTCTCAACACAGCCCCCAGGGTGTTCACCAAGTGTCTGGCAGTGGTGACAGCTCACTTGAGAAGTCTAGGATTCCAAGTGTTTCCCTATCTAGACGACTGGCTCCTTACTGCCACCTCCAAGCATCTATTAGTTCCGGCTCTTATGACCACAGTCAGTTTGGGTCATTCACTAGGATCACGTTCAATTGGGGAAAATCTGTGCTGCAGCCGTCTCAGCGTATTACATTTATAGGCGCAGAGTTAGACACAAGAAGAATGCGGGCATTCTTGCCTGTAGAAAGGATTCGGGTCCTGCAGTCTCAGGTTCAAACCCTGTTACCCAGATCACGAGTTCAGGCCAGACTGATTCTGCAGTTATTGGGCACGATGGCCTTGACTATTCTACTAGTCCCCTTAGCCAGGCTGCACATGCAGGTGCTGCAATGGCTACTGTCAGTTCAATGGTCTTTTCAGGAACTTCCCCTGAACCATTTGGTCCAGATTACCGAAATTTGCCGTCGGGATCTACGTTTGTGGCTGCTTCGGTCCAACCTGGACCAGGGGCGACCCTTTGCCTTTCAGCCTCCCGTCGCCACGGTGACCATGGACGCCTCCCAGACAGGGTGGGGGGGGGTCATTATCTGGACAGGTCTGTCCAAGGTACGTGGCAGGCTCACGAAACACACTTACATATCAATATCCTGGAAATGAGATCGGTGCTACTGGTGTTGCAAGCACTTCATCATGCTCTTCCACGGGGTACTATTGCGATCCTATCCGACAACATGTCGGTAGTCTGGTACATAAACAAGCAAGGCGGAACCAGGTCCTACCCTCTTTGCCGAGAAGCCATGAGAGTGTGGCATTGGGTGATTTCTACCCAGCGTTTCCTAGTGGCAATGCACATTTCGGGGAAATCCAATGTGATTGCAGACAGGCTGAGCAGAACTCTTCTGTTACCCCACGAGTGGTCCCTCAACGACAGGGTGGCTGCAAACATCTTCGCCAAGTGGGGCCTCCCTTGTTGCGACTTGTTCGCCAGTCCTCACAATGCGAAATGCAGGGACTTCTTCACTCTGACTCCCTCTCAGGGGCAGATTCCCAGGGACGCTCTAGCTCACAGTTGGCCCCCCGGTCTACTTTACGCCTTCCCTCTGGTTCCCCTTCTCCTGAAGGTGATACAGAAGGCGATTTATCTAGGGAGCGACATGATTTTGATCGCTCCACACTGGCCTCATCAGGTTTGGTTCCACTTCCTTCTGAGGTATGCGGTGGAGGGCCCATGGTTTCTGGACCTAGTGCCCGACCTGTTGACTCATCAGTTGGGACAGTCTCACCCATCCCTCAGATCCTTGAGGTTGGCCGCTTGGTTACTCCACTTCCAACCTTAGTCAGAGATAACTCTTTTTCTCCAGACGTCATCCACATTTTGTCCTCTTCTCACAAACCTTCCACTATTAAACTGTATTCCAGCAAGTGGAAGAGGTTTGCTGTTTGGGCCCAGCAATGAGGTATAGATCCCCTTACCGCCCCAGTACCTCAGGTTTTAGAATTCCTGGCTTCTTTGTTTCATTTGGGCTCTTCAGTTTCCACAATTAAAGTCCAACTGGCAGCTATCTCTGATTTTCATGTCTCCTTTGAGCCTTCCTTAATGGCAAACAGGCTTTGCAAATCTTTCCTTAAAGGAGCGTGGCTCCTTCGGCCCCCAGTAGCCCATCCTGTGCCCCTTTGGGATCTGAATATGGTTCTAGCTTCTTTAACTGCCCGTCCCTTTGAACCAGCAGCTACTTGTGATTTAAAATTTCTATCTTGGAAAACCGCTTTTTTGGTGGCAATAACCTCTGCCAAGCGGGTCTCAGAGCTTCAGGCTCTCTGTTCTAATCCTCCTTATTTGAGTTTTCACAAAGACAGAGTGTCTCTCAAGTTAAATCCTTCTTTCTTGCCCAAGGTAGCATCCCCCTTATGCATTCAACAATCCTTGGAGCTCCCGGTGTTTTTTTCCCAAATTCTCCAATAGCGCAGAATATATTTTCCATCAGTTGGATGTTCACAGACAACTGCGTTTTTTATTTAAGTAGGACCAATCAGACACGAAAGTCAGATCAGCTGTTTGGGTCCTTTGCGGAAAGTAGGTTGGGTCAACCGGTGGCTAAAACCACCACCATAGCCAAATGGATTAAAGATTGCATCTCCTTCATCTATTCACAGTCCGGCAAAGAGCTACCATTCCCAGTCAAGGCTCATTCTACCAGGGCAATGGCTACTTCTGTAACATTTCACTCCGAATTTCTTTTTCACACCTTTATTTCTCATTACAAGATAGATGTGGTTTCTCAAGGTAGAGCTTCCTTTGGTTCCACAGTTCTCAGGAGTGTTTTCCAATGAGCCACCCGGGATTTAGGTGCTAGGGATGCTGTCCCATCAGTTATGAATGTAGGTGAGATAGGATCCCATTACATCTTTTAGTTATGTACTTACCATAACTTTGGATGTATGGGATCCATCTCGCCTACATTCATACGTACCTGCCCTCCTTCCCCCTTCCGATTGGACTTAGAGGAAATGTTGCAACTTACTGAGTTTTTCTCTTGAAGGACTTCAGTTTGTTACAGTTGTTGGAATGTTTCTGTGCCTGGATGTAGGTATATAAAAGCGAACAAACAAGATCTGGGGAAGCAGGCGTGGTGCATTCTGGGATAAGGGGTAGCCAGCCAATTAGAGACTTCGTTCTACTATATAGTGGCCGAGTCGGAGCCGAGGGATCGGCTCCGAACCCCATCAGTTATGAATGTAGGCGAGATGGATCCCATACACGTTTTGTCACCAAAGTCCGCATCGGTTCAGCCTTCCCTCTCCCCTCAAGCTCCTGTGTCTGCTTCTACATCTACCAGTCCCTCTAAGCATAGAGACCCCGAGCCTCAAGTACCCCCACACGGCGTCCCCTACTCTTCTGAGACCTCCCCAGATCCCCCCACTGAGGAGGTGCCCAGGAAGAGAGTGTGCAAGAGGAGGCACTTAGACTCCCCACGGGAGTGACATCTGATACGGACTTAGATGAGTCAGAAGTGTCCCCTCAATCCCCCTCTGAGGATATCTCCTTTGCAGAGATACTAGAGATCCTTAGTCAGATGGGCGATTGGCAGTCCAAGACCCCTACTGAGGATGAGTCTGTGCTTTTGAAAGCTTTTGGGTCTCAACCTTCCACTTCTTGGGTGTCTCTGCCTTACAGGAAGCTCATGGAACTGATTTCTCGTAAGGCATGGGAGTCACCGGAGGCCATGGAACCTGTTCCTCATAAGCCCAATAAATTCATGTCTGCCCCAGTGGACAAGCCATTTTTGACAAAGGGAATGCCTGTTGATGCCATGGTGGTAGCTGCAGCCACCAAAAAGGAAGTATCTGAGACATCCACCTCTAACCATTCCCCTAACAGAGATTCTAGGGTCATGGATAGAGATGGGAAGCACATGTTTAGTTCACCAACTTTTTCTCTGCGATCACTGAACTACTTAACCCACTTTACAAGACTACAGAGAGATCTCCTGAAAGAGCTAGGAGATGCTCTCCAGGGTACAGTAGCTGCAGGGGTGGCCGACAAAGTCAACACCCAGCTTGCTACCTTAAACTCAGTGGTAAACTTGTCCATGCATCTCATATCCTATGCAGCTGATGGTTCGAGTAGAGCAGCTAGTTTGGGCATTGCTCTTTGAAGACAAGCCTGGATGCGTCTCTGTTCCTTTGCGGAACCCTTTAAGTCTTCCTTTATTAATACCCCATTTGATGGCTCATCACTGTTTGGGCCCAAAGTAAAGGAAACTGTAACCAGGTGTGAGCAAGAAGGCAAGACCTTATCTGCCGTAGGAGTCCGTTTCTCGACCCCTACTCGGCCCTACCCCAAGGGCACTAGGGGAGGGAAAATGTGGTTCCGAAAAGCACAGGGAGCCTTTCAGGACACATGTGGAGAAACCCCCTCTAGAGGCAGAGGAAGGGTTTATAACGGAAGACGCCGCCTCAGTGGCAGAGGGGGTCCGCAGCAACAGGGTGACAGGGGTCAGTTCTTCGGTCAACCCTACCAGCGCTCCTGAAAGGGGCCCCGACTGTTCAGCTCTGGAGGCAGTCGGGGGTCGCTTGTCTTTGTACCCAGAAGCCTGGCTAAACATAACATCAGATACTTTGGTACAAAGCATAATTTCCAGGGGATATTTCATACCGTTCTCTTCCCCTCCCATTCCTGTAAAGAGAATCCCAGATGTTCCACCCAATCTCAGGGAACAAGCAATCATAGAGGTCCACAGATTGCTAGAAAAAAAAGAGTCATCCAACCAGTCCCAGTAGACCAAGTTGGATTCGGAACTCACTCAAGATTCTTTTTGGTACCAAAGAAAACAGGGGACTGGAGTCCTGTCTTGTACCTCAGCAGACTTAACCAGTTCATAAAGAAAGAGAAGTTTCGAATGGTCATGCTTCAGTCCATTCTTCCCTTCGTAGGGAAAGGCGATTGGATGTGCTCCATAGATCTCAAGGACACGTACTATCACATAAAGATGAACAGATGCCCCAGAGATCATCTGCGCTTCCGGCTGGGAGCCAATCATTACCAGTTTCGAGCCCTGCCCTTTGGTCTCACTACAGCCCCCAGAGTGTTCACCAAATGCATGGCAGTAGTCATGGCTCACCTGAGACGTCTAGGATTCGAGGTGTTTCCATACCTAGACAATTGGCTCCTCACCGCTGCCACCAGGCATCAATTGACTCAGACAACACAATACACTCTGACACTCTGCCATCAATTAGGCATTACAATCAACTTCGAAAAGTCTGCCTTATCGCCATCGCAGCATACCGTTTTTATAGCAGCAGAGTTAGATACCTCAACTACCACTCTGCGTCTCCCTGTTGAAAGAGTCTTTCTTCTCTGCCAAAACATCAACTCACTGGTGTCAAAGAACAAAGCTACAGCAGCAGAGGTATTGAAGGTGCTAGGTTTGATGGCGGCAGCAATTCTGGCTATACCACTCGCAAGGATGGATATGCGAATTCTTCAATGGCTCCTCTTCGCTCAGTGGTCTTACCAGAAACTACTGATGCACCACATGATTCTCATCACGGATTCTTGCAGGAGAGACCTTCGGTGGTGGATGACGTCTCTTCATGTCACAATCGGAAGACCCTTTGTCCCCCCCCCCAGTAGCCACTGTGACCACGGATGCTTCCCTGATAGGGTGGGGGGGCATTTTCAGGGAAAGACTGCCCAAGGCACATGGACAGATCAAGAATCACATCTGCACATCAATGCTCTAGAGTTGAGAGCGGTGCTTCTGGCATTGCAGTACTTTCAGGACTCTCTTCCTCTAGGAACTATTGCAATTCAGACGGACAACATGTCAGTAGTCTGGTACTTGAACAAGCAAGGCAGAACCAAGTCTTACCCCCTTTGTCAAGAAGCCCTCAGGGTCTGGCAATGGGCTGTGTCATCCCAACGTTTTCTGTTAGCAATGCACATCCTGGGGAAATCCAATGCGACAGCGGACAAGCTAAGCAGGGCGATACTGTTCCCTCACGAGTGGTCTCTCAAACAGGTTGCGGAGTTGATTTTCCACAAATGGGGCCAGCCTTGCTGCGGCCTTTATGCCAGCCACATCAATTCAAAATGCAGAAGCTACTTTGCCCTAATACCACCTCCCGGTCATCCCCCGAGAGATGCACTTTTACACGATTGGCCCCCGAGTCTCCTTTATGCATTTCCACCCTTCCCATTAACACCCAGATTTTTACAGAAAGCAAAATTGCTGGGAAGGACTGTTGTACTCATAACCCCCTACTGGCCTCGACAGATTTGGTTTCCGTTTCTCCACCATCATCTGTTGGAAGATCCATGGATCCTGGACCCAGTTCCGGACCTTCTTATGCACCCGTCAGGGGACCTTCATCCTTCACTGCAGTCCCTGAAACTGACTGCTTGGCTAATCCACTTCCCCTGATTGCCAGGCTTCATTCAATTTCAGAAGATGCAAGACAAATTCTCTTGATTTCTCACAAGCCATCTACCAGGAAGCTATATGGCAGTAAGTGGAAAAGGTTCTCAATTTGGGCCAACACACAGAACATTGACCTTTTCTGAGCTCCGCTATCTTCTGTTTTAGAATTTTTGACAAAAATTTTTAAGGAAGGTGCGGCAGCTGTTACAGTTCGAGTTCAGTTAGCTGCCATCTCAAATTTTCACCTTGGGTTTGGTGGCTCAAATGTTATGGGCCATAAATTATCCAAGACTTTTCTTAAAGGTGTTCTTCATATGAGACCTCGGATCAAAATTCCCTATTCTCCCTGGAATTTAAACCTTATGCTGTCTTTGAACCAGCATCTTCTTGTGATCTCAAATTTTTATCCTGGAAAACAATATTTCTTGTGGCCGTTACTTCTGCCCACAGAGTGTCAGAACTTCAAGCATTATCTATCAGACCACCCTACATGATTTTCCATGCTGATAGAGTATCTCTCAGAATAAACCCTTCATTTTTACCTAAAGTCTGTTCTGAGTCAAATATCAATCAGGTCATTGAGCTGCCAGTCTTTTTTCCCAACCACTCTAACAAATTGGAATACATTCTGCACAAACTTGATGTTCACAGACAGCTCAGATTTTATTTTGACAGAACTAAGGATATTAGAAAATCAGACCAACTTTTTGTATCCTTCTCAGAAGCAAGAAAAGGCAATCCAGTGGCTAAAACAACCTTGTCTAAATGGTTATCTGATTGTATATCCTTTGTTTATGAAAATGCGAACATGCCATTAACGCACAAACCCTAAGGCTCATTCTACCAGAGCCGTGTCTACGTCTTCTGCCTTTCAAGCTAAATTGCCCCTTGACAATATTTGCGCTGCAGCCACTTGGTCTAAGCCTCATACCTTTATCACACATTACAAAGTAGATAAGGCTTCAAAGGACAGGTCTTCTTTTGGTTCTAAAGTACTGAAGAACATACTCCTATGAGCCACCCAGGGTTGAGGGTGCTAGGGACGCTACCCATCAATGAGAATAAATGGCGAGATTTAACAACTTCACATAAAGAAGTTATGTACTTACCATAACGTTCCATGTGAGTTGTTTATCTCACCTTTATTCTCACGTCCCCTCCCTCCTTCCCCCTCCTGGCTGACTGTTGACTTAGAGGCTAGTACCATCCTGGTTATTCAGTATTTCTTCTTCCCCCTTGGGAAGTGTTCTTGGTAGAAATATATAAAAGGGTATGTATATGTATGTATATAGCAGCAAACAAGACCAGAGGTAATTCCGGCAGTGCATTGTGGGATAAGGGGCTTGGTCTCGAGCTACTGGCAAACCTTGAGCTTTGCTATCGGCCGTGTAGGAGCCGAGGATCTGCTCCGAACCCATCAGTGAGAATAAAGGCGAGATAAACAACTCGCATGGAATGTTATGGTAAGTACATAACTTCTTTTTTCCTTCTCTGATTTATACAGCCTATGTGGTGTATTTGCTTGCAGATGAAGGTAAAGTTTATATTGGTGCTTGTGTATATATATATATATATATATATATATATATATACATACATATATATATATATATATATATATATATATATATATATATATATATATATATACATTTTGGCTACCCTTTCAGGGGGCACCTGACATCTGGGGCAAGAAAAACTGAAGAAAATGGCGTCGGCTGCTTCTTTTATACCCCTGATGACCTGATGTCAGGGAAGGGGCGACAGCAGCCTTGAGGACCCAAGACTTTGGAATTCAGGCCGACTGAGGGCAACCTGCCAGCAGGATTACCCAAATGTAATGACTGCAACAGTGAATACACTCGAACATCTAGTTATGGTAAGTGTACACAACTGTACTTCCAAGCAGTGGGTATTCTAAGAAATTGCACTAGACTCTTGGGAAATACAAACACAGCACAAGTAAACTGTTTGTTGAGACACATTGTATTAATGTTATCAATATTCTAGTGTTAAGTCCAATTTGTCTCAAATAATAGGTCATAGATTGGGAGGCTGGGTGCCACCTGCAGTCTGACATGGTTTGCTAGGCACACAGTAAAACAGTCAGTATGGGATTGAAAGGACTGGTGTTACTAAGGAGTGTTTGCAAAATATTTAAAATGACGTTTTCATATCTGCATTGGTTATGCAAAAGTGTATTGTAATGGTCATATTGTGGGTAGTTAAAATATGACATTAAAGCAAGGTAGATAATGTGAAGATATCCTAAGGTACAAATGATTCATTGGTAAAGCAGTTATAAATAGCTTTATTTTCATACCTGTATCAATATTGTGAAAGCTGTGTGACCTACTTGAAAACATATGTTGCCATCTTATTCACAACGTTAAGTCACACAGTTTTAGCACTTCTGCCATCTAACTTGCAGTTTTATAGATATATATTGCTGTGTTGAAATATTGTGAAAATATGCTGTGCATAAGTTGCATTTATTGTACAGTATCACAGAACAGCAGTCAACTACCTAGTTGTATTCTACGAGTCTGAAAAACTCTTGAACAGATGAACAGTTCACCCACAGATGCCATTAATATATCTTGCACGTGTAAAGAAATGTAGTGTGATACTAATTTTTATCAAATGAAATATTTTTATTTTATAACATTTGCAGTATAAATTGCTTACCACCAGGTAGACCATTGATGTTAACACCAGTTCATATCTCTTCATGTAACAAACTACTTATTATTTGTACTTTTTTTTAATTGTCACCATTTATGTTAATAAAGGATTTGAAGGAAAATCCGTCAGGAAGCAAGGGGGGTTCAGCTTAAAAGGTGTTAAGAAAGCAAGGTTTAGCTCGCTCACTGCTCCTCAATACTGATTTTATTTATTTTTGCATTCAGGTCTGTTGTCTTTAAAAAAATATTGTTTCTAGAAATGTTATTTATCTGTTCATTTACATATTAAAAAAAACTTGCTCATAACTGTATCTGGGTAACCATTTTTATTTTGAATTTTAAATATCTGTTTATTCGTGTATGATTTCTGGGGTTTTCTGTGCAATATTATTTTCAGGACTTTCTGAAGAAATACAGTTTCTGAGGCTTTCCATACAAGTCTGTTTTTCGTGTCAGTGGTAAATGCTGTTAATAAGTTTTTGTTCCCATGTTCACTTGCCATGTTAAGTTGTCAGTCTCGTCTTCATTCTTGCTGGATGGGTTTGGAGTCGAACCTCGGCTCCGACTCGACCTATTACTAAAGCTCGAGAGCTATTTTTACCAGCACGAGGCTATCCTGTGTCCCATAATGCTAGGCGTGATATACCCAGATCTCGTTTGCCGCTTCAGCTACGAGGTTGCGTCTTTTTGCCGGCTCCAGGTTGTATTCATGTTTTTCTTGTTTTTAGTCAGCTTTTTGGGTTAAAATCTTAGCGATAGTGTTTTATAGTTACTACCCTTTAGATCCCTGTTTAGGATTCCCTCTTAGGTAGTTTTTGGTACAGTTTTTCCCCTCACCTAATAGTTAGGCTCTTGGCCAAACCTCTTCCATACTTTTTTTGTCTGTAGATGTATGTGTGTGCCTAGTTAAATTGTATTAATAAGTGTGGGTTTTTTTTGTTTATTCTGGTCTGTTACAACCTTTTTGTGTGCGTGTGTTTGGCTGATTGTGACTAGACCTCCCTGAGTTGTCCTTGTCTGCCAGTCATCCTTGTTTTCAGGATGTCGAAAGACACTAAGGTCTCGGGCTTCAAGAAGTGTGACTCGTGCTGTCAGAAGATGTCTCTGACAGATGGTCACATTTCTTGTGTATATTGCTTGGGCCCTCTGCACCTCCAGGACTCTTGTTCTGTCTGCCATGTGTTCAGTCCAAGAGTCCTGCACGAACCAGAAACAAACATTTTGAGAGGCTTGTTAAAGCCTGAAGGTTCCCCGGCTAAGCCTTCGTCAGGTAAACCTTCCAAGCCCGCCAAACCGTCACCTCCATGTTCGTAGCCATCGCTGAGAGGTGCTACTACTACTACCACTGCATCGGTTCCGGCCGGAACCGATGATTCGAGGCCTCAGTCGGCTCCGACTCTGCTGTTGGAGCCGTCTTCGAGCAAGAAGCGTTCCAGGTCTCCTTCCCTGGAATCTGTCCATTTGGCTTCGAAGTCTCCCTTGTTATTGGAGCGGAGTCACAGGTCCCATTCCTCTCGGTCTTCCAGGCTGTTGGACCATGACCTCAAGAGGGTGATTAGCAGACTACTTAAGTCGCAGGCACTGGCCCAAATGTTGCATAGCCCTCCTCATCAGGCAGTGGCTTTTACTACTCCCTCTTCGATTCCTCTTCCGACTCTTCCTGTGAGTCCGGAGCCGGAGATCGTAGAGGTCGGGAACGTCGGAGCCAATACTACTCCTTTCGGCTCCCTCGTCAGCTCCGATCTCTTCCTTGGTTCCATCCTTGGAGGGATCCGGGCGCCGGGACTCTCTCGTCGGCTCCGAGGGGGCGAGTGGCATCAGACCCTTGTCCGACCCCGTTCTCCCTCTTGGAGCTTCGGTGCAGGTGAGTTCGGCCCCGACATCAGCCTCGGAGCTGTCCCTCTCGGTGCCGGGAGGAGTCCTTGTCTCTTCGGAGTGGGGACCCCCTTCCCTGCCTGATAGGGGTGCCTTTGAGGTCATGAGGAGTGTGCTGGCCCCTGCGCCTGCTCCACGGTTGGCTCCTTCAGCTCCTCCCTCTGTGGTGCCTGCTTCAGTCTCTACCCGCTCTCCCGATCCCGAGCGTGGAGAACCGACGCTACAGGTAGCCCCATTGGGCGTATCCTCCTCTTCCGAGGCCTCCCCTGATCCTTCAGGGGAGCCCCCTCAAAAGAGAAAATGCAAGAGGAAGCATGTAGACTCCCCTGAGTCAGTCACATCGGACACTGACTTGGATGACTCAGAAGGGTCCCCAAGGTCCCCCTCTGAGGATGTCTCATTTTCTGACATCCTGGAGATTCTTAAGTAGAGGGGAAACTGGTCTGCTCTTAACCCTTCTGAGGACGAGTCGGTGTACCTGGATGCATTCCGTTCTCGCCCTTCCACCTCCTGGGTGACTCCGCCTTTCAACCCGCTCATGGATGTGGAGGCTCGAAAGGCGTGGAGGGCTCCAGATACTATGGAACCAACTCCCCAGAGGCCTACAAAATTTATTACAACCCCTTCTGACAAGCAGTTTCTAACTAAGGGCATCCCTGTTGATGCCATGGTGGTGACGGCCACTAAAAAGGAGTTGGCTGACCCTTCAGTACCTGTCCATCCTCCTAATAAGGAATCTAGGACTATGGACAGGTATGGCAAGCGGATGTTTTCCTCAGCGACCTTTGCTATGCGGTCGCTGAATTATTTGTGCCATTTCACCCGTCTCCAGAGAGACCTTCTCAAGGAA
This sequence comes from Protopterus annectens, assembly GCF_019279795.1. Taxonomy (NCBI): domain Eukaryota; kingdom Metazoa; phylum Chordata; order Ceratodontiformes; family Protopteridae; genus Protopterus; species Protopterus annectens. The sequence continues at coordinate 1,164,973,611 of NC_056728.1, read as the reverse complement.
CTGGGTGATACCTTACAGGACCCATCAGCTGCGGGGTCTCAGGAAAAGATCAACTCCCAGCTGGGGACCGTAAACTCTATTGTCAACTCCTCCATGCGGCTCATTTCCTATGCAGCCGATGGAGCGAGTAGGGCTGCAGGCACGGGCGTTGCTCTAAGGAGACACGCCTGGATGCGGCTTTGCAATTCTGCTGACCCCTTCAAGGCGTCCTTCACTAACACCCCCTTTGATGGCTCTGCCTTGTTTGGACCTCAAGTGAAGGATACATTGACCAGGTGCGAGCAGGAAGGCAAGACTCTCTGTGCCGTAGGAGTCCATTTTTCTACTCCTTCTAGACCGTACCCTAAGGGTCAGAAAGGTGGGAAAATGTGGTTTCTCAAACCTCAGGGAGTACTGCCTGACGCATGTGGTGAGCTTCCCTCCAGAGGCAGAAGAGGGAACAATAATAGACGCCGCCCGAGAGGCGGAGGGTCCACAGAATCAGGATAGCAGAGAATCCTTCTCTGACAAACCCTTCCAGCACCCCTGAGGAGCTGCCCGACTGTCCACCTTCGGAGGCAGTCGGAGGAAGACTATCACTGTATCCAGAAGCCTGGCATTCCCTCATGCAAGACAATTGGGTATGGTCGATTATATCCAAGGGTTAGAAAATTCCCTTTATTCATACCCCACAACCGCCAAAAGGGCCCCTTCCAGACATTCCACCCGGTCTGAGGGATCAAGCAGCACTAGAAATTTCAAAGCTGCTAGAAAAAAGAGCCATCCAGCCAGTCCCAGCAGACCAACAAGGATCCGGAGTCTACTCCAAGTTCTTTTTGGTACCAAAAAAGACAGGGGACTGGAGACCTATTTTGGATCTCAGCAGGCTGAACAAGTCTGTTCAAAGAACGAAATTCCGGATGGTCACGCTTCAGTCCATTCTACCCTTCCTGGGTCAGGACAATTGGATGTGCTCTATAGACCTTCAGGATGCGTACTATCCTATCAAAGTGAACAGGCACTCCAGGAGGTTTCTCCGCTTCCGGCTGGGAGCCAGTCACTACCAATTCAGAGCCCTGCCCTTTGGCCTCACCACAGCCCCCAGGGTGTTTACCAAATGTATGGCAGTGGTTGCGGCTCACCTGAGATGAAAAGGATTCCAGGTGTTTCTATACTTAGACGACTGGCTCCTTACTGCCACCACCAAGCGTCAGCTACTCCATTCCAGAGGTTATACCCTCCAAATTTGCAACGAGCTAGGTATCTCTATAAACTCCGAAAAGTCTACCTTGTCAGTCTATTACCGTCATAGGCGCCGTTTTAAACACTGTCGAACTGTCCGCAAAACTGCCTGTACAAAGGATTTCAGACATTTGAGGTCATGTTCAAATCCTACTACAAAAGAGCAGAGTCCAGGCCAGATTCGTACTAAAAATCCTAGGTCTCATGGCAGCAGCTATCACATTACTTCCCCTAGCTCGTTTTCACATGCGGATCCTGCAATGGATGCTGTTTTCCCAGTGGTCCTTTCAACAGCTTCCAATGTCACACAGCATTCTAATCACTCAGTCATGCAAAAGACACCTTTCGTGGTGGATGGTCTCCCCTCAGGTTCTTCAGGGCAGACCCTTTGTCCTTCCTCCTCCTGTAGCTACTGTGACAACGGATGCCTCCCTGATCGGGCGGGGGGGGGCATTTTCAGGGCAGGGCAGTCCAGGGGCACATGGCAGCCTTTTGAAAGCCACCTGCAAATAAATGTCTTGGAAATGAGAGCGGTACTTTTAGCGTTGCAGGCCCTTCAAGACTCTCTACCCACCGGGACTGTTGCAATTCAGACAGACAGTATGTCTGTAGTGTAGTACATCAACAAGCAGGGCGGAACCAGGTCCTACCCCCTATGTCGAGAAGCACTCAGACTGTGGCAGTGGGCAATCTCTTCTCAATGGTTTCTGGTAGCAACGCATATCCCCGGGAAGTCCAACGTCATAGCGGACAGGCTGAGCAGAGCCATTCTCATGCCCCACGAGTGGTCTCTCAACCAGCTAGTAGCGGAAAAAATCTTCAGGAGGTGGGGTCAGCCTTGCTGCGATCTTTTTGCAACCCCTCAAAACAGCAAGTGCCCAGACTTCTTCACCATCTTCCCTCTCCCAGGTCTTCCCCCCAGAGACGCTCTATTCCACGATTGGCCCTGGGGTCTTCTGTATGTTTTTCCCCCTTTTCCCTTAATTACTCAGCTAATTTAGAAAGCAAATGTTTTGAGATCCAGAATGATCTTTGTTGCCCCTTACTGGCCTCGACAAATTTGGTTTCCGTTCCTGCAACGTCATCTAGTAGATCAACCCTGGCATCTGGACCCAGCGCTAGATCTTCTGACACATCAGTTGAGCGGGCTGCATCAATCTCCCCAATCTCTCAACCTCACAGCTTGGTTGCTCCACTTCCAACTCTAGCCAGGGTTCCCTCAATCTCTCATTCAGTTCGTGACATCATCCTCGCTTCGCAGAAGTCTACTACCAGAAAGACTTATGCTAGCAAATGGAAGCGTTTCTCTGTTTGGGCAGGGGAGAAACAAGTTGACCCTTTTACAGCCCTTGTCCATACAGTCTTAGACTTTTTGGCAGAACTTTTTCAAATGGGATCTTCTTCAGCCACCATCAGAGTTCAGTTGGCAGCCATTGCGAATTTTCACATTGGATTGTCAGAGACCAGCATTATGTCACACAAACTTTGTAAAGCCTTTCTAAAAGGAACCCTCTTACTTAGGCCCCCGGTAAAAGATCCTCCCCCACCATGGGACCTTAATTTGGTGCTGTCGTCTTTAATTCTCCCTCCCTTTGAACCTGCTGCTTCCTGTTCATTAAAGTTGCTCTTTTGGAAAACTCTGTTTTTAGTAGCCATCACTTCAGCGAGAAGGGTATCAGAGCTTCAAGCCCTTTGTGTTCGCCCTCCTTACCTTGTTTTTCATAAAGATAGTGTCACTTAGGACTAATCCGTCCTTTTTACCCAAAGTACTCTCTGAAAAAAAATCTGAATCAGACCATCGATCTTCCTGTTTTCTTCCCACTTTATACCAGTAGGTCTGAACAGAAGATGTTATGTGATCCTATCTCGCCTACATTCTGACTGATGGGTTCGGAGCCGATCCCTCGGCTCCGACTCGGCACGCTTATGCTATAGAGCGAGGCCTCTAATTGGCTGAGCTATCTTTATCCCAGGATGCACCACCACTAATCCCCCAGATCTCTTTTGCCGCTTACAGAGCTTGGACGTGGTCTCAACAATTGGCTGGGCTAAGTACTGTTTATTAGGCTTTTTCCTGTCAGTATTTGCTTCATTTAAACCCAAAAGCTGTTTTAACGGCTATTCCTTGTATACGAGTGTTTTTGTGATTTTTAGTTGAGGTTTTCATGTTATTTCCTGTCAGAGAAGGTTCCCGTTTAAGTTAGAGGGGCCTTCCCCTGTGGTTTCTACTACCTTAGTGGTTGTGTGTGGGTCAAGTACCCGTTTAAGTTAGAGGGTCTTGACCCTCTTTTTCTCTTTGAACAGTCTTGTTTTAAAAAAAAAAAAAAAAAAAAAAAAAGGTCTTTAGTTTAAATATTTAACACTAACCTAGTGGTATATATTTTTCTTGTGTGTCAAACCTTTTTGTTTTTCTAGTTGTGGTAACTGTATTTCAGCCTGATTATGTCTAAAGAACATAAACCCTCCTGGTTTAAAAAATGCACGAGGTGTGGCTTCAAAATGTCCATAACGGACGACCACTCCTCGTGCGTCTATTGCCTAGGTGCTAAACATCTGCAAGAGTCGTGCAGTGTATGCCATGCGTTCTCTTCTAGAGTCCTCCAGGAGAGGAAGAACAAATTAATCCTCAAAGGATTAATCAAGCCTTCCTTCGAGGAGGCTTTATCTTCCTCTCCGTCTCCTTCTAAAAAGAGGAAAGCGTCGGCTCCGACCAGTCAGTCGGAACCGACCGCTAAGAAAACTAAGCAGACTTCTCCATCGGCTCCACGGACTTCGGAGCCGAGGTCGGAACGGTCTGCCTCGATGCCTCCAGCCTCGACCCCTCTGGTTTCGGAGCCGTGGTCTGGGGTATCGAGGCGGTCACCCTCATCGGCTCCACTGATATTGGAGCCGATAAGGTATCGGCTCAGACTCTCCCCTCGGGCGAAGTCCTTATCGGCACCGAGGGAATTTCCTTGAAACCTTCCTCGGAGCCGATAATTGTTGAGTCATTTCGGAGCCGGTCCCCGAGCCCTTCGGAGCCGATGGAGAAATCAGTTCGGGCCCGATCGGTATCCTTGAGATCATCCAAGATGTCTGATTCGGACATCGACAGGGTGCTCCTTCGACTCTTCCAGTCTCCGGTGTTCCAAAAGATGGTTTCGGCTCCAGCCCATTTGGCTTCGGAGCCGATAGTCCACCCCCCTACTGTGTTTTCTCCTCCAACAGCTTCGGCACCATTGGAGCCGGTGCTGGTGGAACCAGTGGAGGTGTTAGGGTCGGGCCCGACCCTTGCTCCAACTCCGGCTCTTGGGTCGGAGTTCAGTGCACGGACTTCTTCCTTCGGCCCTGGGGGGGAGGCTTCGGGATTGATGCTTTCGGTCCCAAGTCTCCCTCTTGGTGCGTCGGCGGGAGTACCGTCCACTGTCGTGGCCACGGAGGGGGGACCCTCCCAGGATTCTGGTGGTCCCGCCTTCAGGGCTATGAGGAGTGCTTTAGCCAAATCCTCCTTGGCTACCTCCACAGTTTCCCCAGCTCCTTCCCTACATTTGGAGACTGGGTCGATGGCAGTCCCCCTGTCCTTAGACAGCGGAGCCCCTGGGCCTCAGGTTACCCCCGCTGGGGTTTCTCCCCCTCCTGGAGGTCCTTCTGAAGCCTCTTTGGAAGAACCTCCCAGGAAGAGAGCGTGCAAGAGGAAGCACGTTGACTCCCCTGATGAGTCTCTGACATCTGACACTGATCTCGATGATGCAGAAGGGTCCCCCAAGTCGTCCTCGGATGATGTCTCCTTTGCAGATATCCTGGAAGCCCTAAAACAACGAGGTGGCTGGCAGTCCAAACCTCCCTCTGCTGATGAGTCGGTGTTCCTGAAGGCCTTCGGGGCTCAGCCCTCCGCCTCCTGGGTGTCTCCGCCCTTCGACGAGCTCTTGGATTTGATCTGTCGAAGGGCGTGGGAACACCCAGACTCTGTGGAACCGGTGCCCGCTCGTCCGAACAAGTTTCTCTCGGCGCCCCCAGATAGAGCGTTCCTTACTAAAGGTGTGGCCGTAGATGCTATGGTGGTGGCATCTGCTACCCAGCAAGATGTAGCAGAGGCTTCTACGTCCGTCCATCCTCCTAATAAGGAGTCTAGGAGCATGGATCGGTACGGAAAGCGCACCCTTAGTTCAGCGGCCTTTACACTGAGGTCCTTGAACTACCTGACGCACTTTACGAGATTTCAGAGGGATCTGATTAAGGAGCTATCCGATACCCTCTTGGGTAACCTGCCTGAGGAGCTGGCCCAGACGGTTGGCTCTCAGCTGGCTACAATGTCGTCCATCTCGAACTCGTCCATGAGGCTCATTTCAGATGCGGCCGAAGGCGAGTAGAGCGCAGTACAGGAATTGCTCTACGGAGACAAGCCTGGCTCCGCCTGTGTCATTTCGCGGAGGCCTTTAAGTCTTCATTTGCCGACGCCCCCCTTTGATGGGTCCTCTTTGTTTGGACCCAAGGTAAAAGACACACTTACCCGCTGTGAACAAGAAGGTAAGACTCTGACTGCCGTAGGGGCACGATTTTCCACTCCCTTTCGGCCTTATCCCAAGGCTAAAAGAGGAGGGAAAATGTGGTTCCGTACATCTCAGAAGCCTTACCCCTCAGCAGGAAGGTTCCCCCTCCAGAGGCAGAGGAGGGGGAAATTCATCCGGAAGACGCCGTCCCAGAGGCGGCAGAGGCCCTTGCAACACTGGAGACTGCGAGTCATTTCGTGGCTCTTCAGCTTTTCATAGTCCCTGAGGGATTGCCCGGCTGTGCTGCTCCGGAGCCAGTCGGGGGTCGTTTCTCGAAGCACCTGAAGGCCTGGGAAGGGATCACTCAGGACCGATGGGTGCTTCGGATTATCACCGGAGGTTACTCCATCCCATTCTCTCACCCCCCCCCCCCCAGTCCAAAAAAATCCCGGACCCGCCACCCAGTCAACGGGATACCGCAGCCTCAGAAATTTCAAAGCTGCTGCAAAAGGGAGTCATCCAACCGGTCCCTGCAGACCAGATCGGATTAGGGACTTACTCAAGATTCTTTTTGGTGCCAAAAAAGACCGGGGACCTGAGGCCCATTTTGGACCTAAGCATCCTGAACCGTTCAGTCAGAAAGTCCAAGTTCCGAATGGTCACTCTACAAACCATTCTCCCATTGTTGGAGAAGGGTGTTTGGATGTGCTCCATAGATCTCAAGGACGCGTATTATCATATCAGGATACTTCAAACGTCCAGGAGACATCTGCGCTTCAGCCTAGGAGGCAGTCATTTTCAGTTCCGTGCGCTGCCCTTTGGTCTCACCACAGCCCCCAGGGTGTTCACCAAATGCTTGGCAGTAGTGACTGCTCACCTGAGAAGTCTAGGATTCCAGGTGTTTCCATACCTAGACGACTGGCTCCTAACTGCCACCTCCAAGCATCTACTTCTGCAGAGCCTACAAGCCACTATATCACTGGGCAATTCCCTTGGAATCACCTTCAATTGGCCAAAGTCTGTGTTGCGGCCATCTCAAAGAATAAGATTCATAGGGGTAGAGATAGACTCAAACCAGATGCGGGTCTATCTACCTACAGACAGAATTCAAACCATTCAAAATCAAGTTCGAGCCTTACTCCCCAGGTCCAAAGCCCCAGCCAGAATGGTCCTGCAGCTATTGGGATCCATGTCTGCCACTGTTCTTCTAGTTCCCTTGGCAAGGTTGCACATGAGAATCCTCCAGTGGCTTCTTTCAACTCAGTGGTCCTTTCAGGAACTCCCTCTCAGTCACCTCATATGGATCACGGAATCTTGCAAACGGGACCTTCGCTGGTGGCTAGTGCCCTCCAATTTGGATCAGGGACGACCCTTTGTTCTTCCTCCTCCGGCGGCCACTTTGACCACGGACGCCTCCCAGATGGGGTGGGGGGGGCATTCCCTGGGCAAGTCAGTCCAAGGCAAATGGCACCCGGAAGAGACTCCTCTTCATATCAACATCCTAGAAATGAGGGCAGTACTCCTGTCCCTTCACGATTATCTCCCTCAGGGCGTAATTGCTGTTCACTCAGACAACATGTCAGTTGTCTGGTACCTGAACAAACAGGGAGGGACCAGATCCTATCCTCTTTGCAGAGAAGCCATGAGAGTTTGGGAATGGGCAGTCTCGACCAAACGCTTCCTAGTGGCTACTCACATACCGGGCAAGTCCAATGTCATAGCCGACAGATTGAGCAGAACCATCCTCTCTCCTCACGAATGGTCTCTGAATATGACAGTTGCAAGGCAGATTTTCAGCGAATGGGGAGTTCCGTGTTGCGACCTCTTTGCGACTCCTCTAAATGCGAAGTGCAAAGAATTTTTCTCCCTAACCCCGGCTCCGGGGAAGAGCCCCATGGACGCATTAGTCCATCCTTGGCCCACCGGCCTGCTTTATGCCTTCCCTCCAGTTCCTCTCCTCCCCAGGGTGATTCAAAAGGCATCTCTCTTAGGGAGCAAGATGATCTTAATTGCTCCTTACTGGCCTCGTCAAGTGTGGTTCCCCCATCTTCGGAAACATGCTCTGGAAGGTCCATGGTTCCTGGACCAGGTCCCAGACCTACTGATTCATCAGTCGGGACTATTCCACCAGTCCCTACACACCTTAAAGTTGACGGCCTGGCTCCTCCTCTTCCGACGATAGTCAGGAGTCATACACTGGATCCAGATGTTGTGCACATATTATCTTCAGCCCACAAGTCTGCTACAAAGAAACTGTATTCTAGCAAATGGAAAAGGTTTGCTATTTGGGCTCAACTCCGGGGCCTGGACCCCATTTCTACTTCCGTGGCAGAAGTATTAAAATTTCTGACCTCTCTTTTCAATCAAGGCTCTTCAGTTTCTACCATCAAAGTACGATTGGCAGCAATTTCTAATTTTCATGAATCCATAGACCCACCTTTAATGAGCAACAGTTTGTGTAAGACCTTCTTGAAAGGTGCTGCTTTATTAAGACCTCCGATTTCTCATCCTGCACCTCCATGGGATCTCGATATAGTGTTGCTTGCCTTGACTTCTTTCCCCTTTGAACCGGCAGCTACCTGTGATCTAAAGTTTCTATCATGGAAGACAGCCTTTCTAGTGGCGATTACTTCAGCCAGAAGGGTTTCAGAGCTTCAAGCTTTGTCAGTGAAACCCCCGTACTTGGTTTTTCATACAGACAGAGTATCCCTCAGACCAAATCCTTCTTTTGTTCCTAAAGTTTGTTCTACTTTATGCTTACAACAATCGTTAGAGCTTCCAGTTTTTTCGAAATACTCTAACAAAGCGGAGTTCATATTCCATACACTAGATGTCCACAGACAGTTACGTTTTTATTTAGATAGGACCAAACAAACAAGGAAAACAGATCAGTTGTTTGTATCCTTTGCAGAAAACAAATTGGGCAACGCTGTCACAAAGGTCACTATTGCCAAATGGATCAGGGACTGTATTACTCAAGCTTATATTTATTCTGACAAAGAGCTTACCACCTCTGTCAAGGCTCATTCTACAAGGGCTATAGCTACTTCGGTAGCATTTCATTCTAAGCTTGCTATTGGTGACATTTGTGCTGCGGCTACATGGTCTTCCCCGCACACCTTCATTTCCCACTACAAATTAGATGTGGCATCTAGAGGACGAGCTTCATTTGGTTCCACAGTGCTCAGGAGTGTTTTCCAATGAGCCACCCGGGATTTAGGTGCTAGGGACGCTGTCCCATCAGTCAGAATGTAGGTGAGATAGGATCACATAACATCTTTTAGTTATGTACTCACCATAACTTCAGATGTTTGGGATCCATCTCTACATTCTAATAACCCACCCTCCTTCCCCCTTCCTTGGAGATCAGAGGATATCAGAAGGTCCGAATCCTGTTGTTTCATCTTGAAACATCTAACAATGTTATATAAACAAGTTATGCATTTGTGCATGAATGCGGACAAACAAGATCTGGGGGATTAGTGGTGGTGCATCCTGGGATAAAGATAGCTCAGCCAATTAGAGGCCTCGCTCTATAGCATAAGCGTGCCGAGTCGGAGCCGAGGGATCGGCTCCGAACCCATCAGTCAGAATGTAGGCGAGATGGATCCCAAACATCTGAAGTTATGGTGAGTACATAACTAAAAGTTACATTGTCTAGACGTTCACCGTCAATTACGCTTCTACCTGGATAGAACCAAGCAGACGAGGAAATCAGAACTGCTCTTCCTGTCTTACGCGGAAGGGAAACAAGGCCTGCCAGTTTCCAAAGTAACCTTGTCCAGGTGTTTGACCTCTGTTATCATGTTGATTTACCAATTGAGGCATAAAGAGCTCCCTATTAAGCCCAGAGCTCATTCAACCAGAGCATTAGCTTCTTCAGTAGCCTTTCAGGCAAGATTGCCAATGGATTCCATTTGTGCAGCGGCCACATGGGCCTCTCCTCATACCTTCATTTCTCATTACAAGCTGGACATGACCTCTAGAAGTAGGGCTGATTTTGGTTCCACTGTACTCAAGGGTTTGTTCCATTGAGCCACCCAGGACTAAGGTGCTAGGGACGCTGTCCCATCCAGCAAGAATGAAGGCGAGATTGACAACTTAACATTGAGAAGTTATGTACTTACCATAACTAACGTTCCATGTTAGTTGTCTTCTCGCCTTCTTTCTTGCTTCCCACCCTCCATCCCCCTAGCCTGGCAAGACAGAGAGTATCTTCTGAGATGTGGTATCATGAGAGTTATCTCCTTAGCTACCTCTTCCCCTTTCTTGGTAACTCTTATAAGAGTTTTTTATACCTAGATGTATAGAGGTAGATATATATATATATATATATATATATATATATATATATATATATATATATATATATATATATATATATATATATATATATATATATATATATTCTCTGTCATGGTGGGGACATGTATGTCCATAGTGTTAGCTATCAAATGAGATCTGGGTATATCACGCCTAGCATTATGGGACATAGGATAGCCTTGAGCCGGTAAAAATCGCTCTCGAGCTTTAGTAATAGGCCGAGTCGGAGCCGAGGTTCGGCTCCGAACCCATCCAGCAAGAAAGAAGGCGAGAAGAAGACAACTAACATGGAACGTTATGGTAAGTACATAACTTCTCATTATATAAGATTCAACTCCTTCACTCCTGTTTAAGCTTGAAGGGTCCACCTGTGCATTAGTTCATTAAATCATTTTTAAAAAAGAGTTGTTTTATTGCCTTGTGTATGTAAAATTAATTTATTGGTCCTATTAGAGTTCTGTATTATATAAGTATTTGATTACACTTTATACTGATCTTGTTCAGGATTCAGTAACCAGAACCATCAAGACCAGTTACTTAGGCTATGGGGAAATATTGGCATGGTGTAGATACATAAAGTTTGCTAGCCAGTTGTGAACAGTCATAATGGCTGTATGGACCAAATTTAGTGTGTGGCAAGGAGGAGCTGATGTAGCTCAAATACCTACACCCAGACTATTTGAAACTTGTCCAGAATGCTTAATTAATTATATTGCCTACAGAGCATTTGGCAGGCAGTTCACCCCATAGTACTTGGGACTTAGAGCTATTAACACAGCTAGATAGATTTTGATTGTCACCATTTCATACAGGTTATCATCTTCCCATTGTATCAGGTGCTTGGCAGGTCAGTTTAGCACTATCCAGGAACTGAATCAACTCTGCATTTACTGTATGGGGACAGCAGAGTTGTTACTTGCCTCATTCAGGTCTGACCTGATCATATGGCACAAGGAATTATGTCATACAGTGTGATATGCATATAACCATTATACATTGTGTAAGTTAGTGGAAAATGGCATATACAAGTTGGAAACTATGTCCAAACAAAGTGTAGGTTAAAATGTAAGTAAGCTAACTGTAAGCATCTAGGGGAAAGGAGTAATGTGAACACTTGCTAGTTGAGTGTGAGTGGCATGTAGAATATGTTCCCTAGAGGAAGGGACCACCTCTAAATCCATTAGGATGAGAGATCCATCATTTAGGCAGCCATGCCATGCTGCGTGTGTTCTTGTAGGCATCCTGGCAATTAGACTTTATTTTACTAATTAACCTTAACCCTTCCCTGGGTAGAAGGGCATAAGACCAGCATCACAGCAGGAGCCACAATACCTTCCCCTGTGCAAGTGCATGCCCCTGTGTAATTGCTCAGTGAAGGCTTCTGCCCATTACCAACTTGGTGGACCACATGCATATTGCCATTTCGTAATACAATTAGAATCCACAGACTTAAAAGAAATACTTTTGTAATGTTAAACAATGTGCAGTTTGACTGAATTAAGTAATATATACACATCATTTTCACTTTGGCGGTCACAGTTCGTAAGACGTTCATTTTTTCTCGTTTTGTCTTAACAGAGCTTGAAGGGAGTATAACATCTGATATGGCCACTTTGCTGAAGGTTTCCTTAGGATTATGAAGTAATATTTCCTGATGAGACTGATGCAGCTGTTGAGACTGAGGAAGTATTCACCTCCTCCAGCATCTACTGATAGCACTGCCGGACCAAGAAAGGAAGAACAATGAAGAAATCTGCAGTTAACCTTTGTGTCCATGTATACAGTGTATCTTGTGTAGTTGGACTACTTGTGTTCTTTTTGTACTGTACTGAAATCCATGACTTCAGATGTTGTCTTGTGAAAAATAAATGCCAAGGAGGGCTTTGCTTTAAGTTTTATTAACCAGTTTATAGTATTTGGAAATTTGATCTGCAAATTTTTCAGTAGATTTTTTATCTCTTATAAATGTTGAACTGCACATGTCTTCATTGTTTTATGTTCATGTCCCTTGGTCTGTACTGTCACTGTCTTTTGCTTTATTGTTTGGGGTATTTGTCATTTAAATTTTTCAAAGAAAGAAATAAATGTGAACAGGTCAATAAGTACAAGAGTATATTGGTTTCTGATATTAAATATTTACATAGCTAAATTAACACAGTTTAATAGCTTGTGAGAGAGACACAAATCACCAGGCATAAACAGTGGGTACCTGACCAAATCTGTGGGGAAGTGCTGTAGAATAAGAGGTCGTGATACAGTGCTTAAGAAATGTGCAGCATAGTTTCTGAAAAGTGTAGACAACCTACAACTCATAAACCAGAAAGAAGTAGACATCCCTGTTGTCAGCCCCAGAACCACAAAAGCTCATTGTTGGCAGATAAGAAAGTGAGCATATTGGTAAATGATAAATAATCTCCTTAGGAGAAACCAGTCTCCTTGTGGGTTATACCAGGCAGCCATTGTCTTTTGGGTAAAATGGCAATATGTTTAGCTTGGGGGTGGTTTGCAATGCTTGACTGAGTCAGTATGCTACACGACTATTGCATGTTCAGCATATTGATCACTGCTGCCGTAACCTTAGCTGTGTGGGTTATATCCTGTAAAGGATGTAAGAGACAAACAGCTTTGAAAGCTTCAAGGCACCTTCCACTTGTCCAGTCAGTCAACTCAAGTTGAACTGACTAATAAGTTAGCTTTGGGGGCCATACCCTTCAGAGCTTTCCTGCCACTGAAGAGTACAGTCTTCTGAAGCTTTTGAGGATAAACTGTTGGCTTGGGATGTTTCTTTGCTAGGCAGATAATTTCCTTTTGGAACCGATTTCTCACTATTTCTCTTAGTACCATTGCTATCTCAAATTTTTCTTCTACACCCCTTTTTAGAGTATTTCTTGCCTACCATTGTTGGTAGATTTCTTTTTCTATTTTTTTTTCTATCTTACTAATATACAAAAAAAAGTAATAGCAGTTGTGTTGGTTGTCTTTCTGTTGCTTTGCTCTTAGCTAGGCCAGTATGGCTGATAAACCTACCGGCTTCAAAAAATGCATTACCTCTGGGTATAAAATACCAAACTTGGGTGCCCATAGGAAATGCGTATACTATTTAGGAGCCTTACATTTAGACATGAACTTCTCCTTTTGCACTGGTTTCTACTCCAGGGCGGGCACTCAGGAGGAACAAGCTTGTATTGAAGGGCTCTTTCCCTTCCACCACTACTTCTGCTGGGGCTCAAACGCTCTCAAAGAAAACTAATAAGGAAAAGTCTGGCTCGGCTCCCAAAGATGACTCTCGTAACAGGTCGCTGGATCCCACATCTTCTTTGGCTCCTTCCTTGGAGCCTCCTGCTAAAATATCAAAAGTCAGATCCAACCACTTTGAATCCCTTTACTTCAAAATCACCTTGGATCTGGCCACCTCTTCCCCTACCAGACCTGGTCACATCTCTGCTCCCCTCACCTTTCTTAGAGGAATCCCCCAATAAACATTCTAGGCCTCTGTCTTTGACCTCTTCTTCCAGGAGTTTATCAAAGGCTGATGAGGATAGGACTTCATTTTCCCCCAGGTGATCTTCTTCCGAGACTGTGGAGAGGGCCATCTTATTACTTTGAGAAAGGGCATCCCTAGCCCCCCTTCATATCAGACAACTTTACCTCCTTCAGTTCTTTGCTGTGAGCCTCATTTTTCCATTCCACTGAAACACCCAGCTCACTCAAGTTTCCTGTCAGTCCCTCAAGACTGCCCCATCTCTTCCGATACCTCACCAGACGACTCCACTGATGAGGTCCCTTGGAAGAGAATATTCAACTTAAATATCTCTCATGGAAGATGCTGATTTTGATGAAGGGTGAGAGTTCTCTATATCTCCACCTGAAGACGTCTGATTTGGAGACATTCCAGAATTTTTAAAACAGAAAGGCGGTTCCCAAAAGGAGTCTGTGTTCCTGGGGGCTTTCGAGTGTGGCCTGGCTACATCTTGGGTGATTTCCCGGCTGATGAACTTGTAGATCTCATTTCTTACAGGGTGTGGAAGAAAGCGGATACTGTTCAGCTTGCCCCTAAGCATCCAGACAACAATTTAGCCCCTGCCAAGGACAGGACATACTTGAGCATGGGGGGTCCCAGTTGATGCCATGGTTGTGGCGGTGGCTACCCCTAACAGAGAGAGCACAGGACCTTAGATTTGGTAAGCCGGTGTACACTTCAGCAGACTTTGCTCTGTGATTGTTGAATTACCTGGCATATTTTACAAAATTAAAAATAGATTTCACTAAAGAACTCTCCAAATCTCTTTCTGGGTCCATGTCTGCCGAGGGCCAAAGTAGAATCTCCCCACAACTGGCCACCCGTCATTTGATATCTAATGTGTCCATGAGGCTGATCTCCAGTGCAGCAAAAGGTACCTCACGGGCAGCGGGTTCAGGCATAGCCATTAGGAAACATGCCCAGATATGGCTATGTGAGCCCTTTAAGTTTTCATTCATTGATGCTGCCTTTGATGGATCTTCCTTATTTGGTCCTAAAGTAAAGGACAAGCTCTCCAGATGTGAGCAAGAAGTAAAGACCCTGTCTGCCATAGGGATATGTTTTTCTACCCTTCAAAGACCCTTTTTCCGGAATTAACGAGGAGGTAGGAAGATGTGACTCTGTAAATCACAGGGTCCTTTTCAGTACTCACAAGGAGATCTCCCGGGGCAGAGGGGGAACTCAAATGGAAGACAGTGCCCCCAGAGCAGAGGTGGCCCGCAGAACCAGGGCTTCCAGGACTACCAGCACTTCTGAAAAGGGCCCAGACTGCTGCCCTCTAGAGGCAGTCGGGGGGGGGGGTTGTCTCTGCACCAAAGGGCCTGGCTATCCATAACAAAAGATTCCTGGGTGCAGAGAATTAAATCCAGAGGTGATATCATGCCATTTTCCCAAATTCCTCCTACAAGAATGAAAATAATCCCCAGTGATGTTCGTCGTGTTACCCTGCTGCAGTCATCACACTTGGGTATCCTGTCGTCAGGCGGTCCCGCAGTCGGCCTGAATTCCAAAGTCTTGGTCCGGCGTCGGTTGCTGTCGCTTCTTCCCTGATGTCAGTGCGCCAGGGGTATATAACAGGCATCCAACGCCATTTTCTTCAGTCTTTCTTGTCACGCGGTGCCCGAAGCAGAAGCAGTTCGCAAGTGCTGGTAGGTCGATACCTGAGATTTTCGAATCGAATTTCAGTCCGAAGTCTTCAAAGCTTAGTACCCCGTTGGGGAACCTTTTCTTGCCTCAGTCCGATGTCAGAAAAAGTTAACAATTGCATTTCTTGTGGGAAGCAAATACCTCATAAGGACTTTCATTCTTATTGTATACCTTGCCTAGGCCCAGACCACGACGTCACTGGTTGTCGGTTTTGTGCTAGGTTCAATAAGCGAACTATAAAGCGACGCTTTGATTTCGCACGACACTACTTCGGTAGGAAATTTAATTACACTATGCCGTCGGAACAACCAACTACCGGCGTGCATAAAAAATGCAAAGATAAAGACAGGCAGCCTAGATCCAAGCCAGACTCCGAGGCCTCGGCTGGGCTGGTTGCCGATTCTCCGGTTTTCAGTGAGGCACCTACGTAGCCCCTGATGACCGCAGAATTGGAACCCCAGACCGCTTTGGATTCTCAAGCAGAGAGTTCTAGGCCGACGCAGCCATTTTCTTTAGGCCCTACCGACAACATTGCAGAAGGAGAAGCCGGTGCTGCAGAAACACCTCCGGTTACAGAAGGTGTCTTCAGACCAACTTCTCTCATCATAAAATCTTATGCTAAGCTTAAGACTCTTCTAAAACCAAAAAAGACTGCACATCAGTCTCCAGTTCAAGGCCCCAGGCCTAAGAAACAGATGCTTAAAATGGCTGAAGATTTGATTTCTTTAATCAGGGGTTCCCAACCCCCCCCCCCCCCCCAGACAAAAGGCCTAGACAAGAGGAGGATTATGCCTCCTCTGATCAAGTGTCTATTTCCTCAGGCTCCTCTGAGGAACAGGATTACTCCTTTCCTCCTTATGAAGATTCTGATGCTGAAGATTCCATTCCCTCAGCTTCTCCCCCTGAAGACTATTCCTTTGGGGAAACCTTACATATCATGAGGGAACATTTCCACTGGGAAGGTCAGGACTACTCCGACTCAAAGAAAAGGCTCCAAGAGTTTCTTTTACTCCCCCAGCACAGACCACTTGCTATCCCTCCAGTTTTAGACATTGTGGATGATATTTACTTAGAATCTAGTCTAAATCCAGATTCTTTGCCTCCTGCTCCAGCCAAACCAGATAGATATTATAGAGTGCCTGACTCACACAAATTCCTTTACAAAAGCCCTGTTGCTGACCCAGAGACAATCTCCCAGGGTCCCAAAGGGGCTAAGGCTTCTATGGTTAAAAATCCTGTACCCTCTGAAAGGGACTCCAGAGCACTAGATAGGTGGGGGAAGAAGGTTTACACCTCAGCTGCCCTAGCTATGAGAGCACTAAATTGTCAATTTCACATGCTGAAATACCAGCAATTCCTAATGTCTCAAATAAAACAAAAGATGAGCACGCACCCTCAACAGTCTGAATTCAAAGAAATGCAGGATCTGTTGCATGCAGCTGAACAGGTGGGCAAACATACTTTACAATGTGGATTTGATTCCTTGGAAGCTTCCTTTAGAGCAGCTGTGACTGGGTCTGTTATACGTAGGCATGCTTGGTTAAAGGAACAAACTCTGCCTGATCATGTTAAAGCAAAGTTACTAGATGCACCTTACAGCAGGATGTCTTATTTGGGGTTAAAGCAGAAGAGGTTTTAAAGAAAATGGAGGATAAGGCAAAATCTATGCAGACAAAGATTTCTTACAGGTACAACCCCCACGCTTCAGCAGAAATTGGCCAGCAAAAAATTGGTCCTTTCCAGCTTTTGACAGACCACAGAGGGGTAAATACAGATGCCCAAGGGGCAGAGGACAAGCACAAGTCCCTTGAAAACCTCGCCAATGGGGCACTGCAACACAGAAGGGAGGAGAAGACAGGTCCCAAACTACTAGAAGACAAACACAATGACTTAAACCTCAAACTGCCAAGCAAAAATCTCTTGGCAGCTCCCTTGGGAGGAAAATTAGCATTTTTTATAGACAACTGGCGCATCGTCACAAAGGACAAATGAGTCCAAGACATTATCTCACAAGGATACAGATTCCATTTCCTCACCTTGCCAAGTATAAAAGGAATGCCAAACTTGCCACAAAATCAATGGGCAGAGGCACAAAAACAAATTACAGCTCTCATGGACATGAGAGCCATTCAACTGGTACCTACACAGGAGCAAGGCCAAGGATTTTACTCAAGGCTCTTTCTAGTCCCCAGAAAGGACAATGCTTGGAGACCCATTCTGGACCTTGCAATTCTAAACATCTTCTTCCAAGTACCCAAATTCAAGATGCTAACACTACAGCAGCTTCTTCCCATGTTGGGCAAGAACGCTTGGCTAGTAACGTTGGACCTCAAGGAGACATACCTGCATGTCCCTATCAGACAAAATTGCAGAAGATACTTCCGTTTCATTGCAAGTTCAACCCATTACCAATTCTCTGAACTGCCCTTTGGCTTATCTACTGCACTCAGGGTCTTCACAAAATGCCTGGTACCAGTAATTGCATACTGCAGACAAAGAGGAATTCAAATATACCCATACCTGGACGATTGCCTCATCCAAGCAGAAAGCAAGGACATTCTCTTACAACATCTGACTTTTGTAAAACACCTTCTAAGTTGCCTAGGGTACACAGTAAACGAAAAGAAATCAAAACTAGTGCCCTCACAAAATATGACATTCCTTGGTGCCAGCTTGAATACAACGGCCCAGATGGCTTATCTGATGCCAGACAGCTACAACTAACTCAGTACTTCAAAATAATGTCAGCAAAGACCCAACTCCCTGCAAGAAAATTTCTGCAGGCCTTGGGCTTCATGGCATCTTGCATACTACTAATATCATTTGCAAAACTGCATATGAGGAAATTACAATGGTACCTGAAAAGCGTATCGACTCAACACAGCCACAGCTTGGAAACAATGATACCTCTCATTCCCTGCCTTCAACAGGAGTTTCTATGGTGGTCACAGGCATGTCACCTCAACAAGGGTCAGCCTTTCACCTTACCCCCAGCCAGGCAAACTATGACAAACAGATGCATCGGACTATGCCTGGGGGGCACACATGGCAGGACGGTGCGTTCAAGGCATATGGACTGCAGATCAAAGGAATCTGCATATCAGTCAAAAAGAAATGCTAACTGTACAGAATGCTCTGACAGCCTTCAAGGACCTCTTACATCTATGAGAGCTTATAATGACAGACAACACCATAGTAATGTGGTACATAAACAAGGGGGTACACACTCCTACCCTCTATGCAGGCAAGCAATGACCTTGTGGAACACAGCACTGGCTTACCAAGTTCAATTACAAGCTCAATTCCTGTCAGGAAAAAAGAACACATTGGCAGACGACCTAAGCAGAAACGTCATGGATCCCCATGAGTGGAAACTGGATCCACAAGTATTTGCAATGATAACTCAAAAATGGGGGAACCCAGACATAGACCTGTTTGCCAACCCCCAAAACCATCAGCTTTCAAAATTTTGCACAAGGACATTTCACCATCAAGCTTGGAAAGTGGACGCACTCCCATTCAGTTGGAAAATGCTGACAGTATATGCCTTTCCTCCATTGCCCCTTCTCACAAAGGTGCTGCTGAAAGTCAGGATGGAGAGACCTCGAATGATGCTCATTGCCCCGGACTGGCCACGCCAGCACTGGTACCCACTACTAAGGAACATGGCCCAGGGTTCACCATGGATTTTACCACAAATTCCTCATCTACTCACACAGCAAGGCAGTCATATTCTACACAGCCAGCTCAAAACCTTAAATTTGGCTGCATGGCACATCACCTAAGCAACCAGCCTGCCCCTCTTTCACAAGCTGTTATGGATGTCATTCTGGAGGCTAGGAGGCCCAGCACCAGGAAAGCCTACTCAGACAAATGGAAAAGATTTTGCGCCTGGAACCAAGCTAAAGGCCAAAATACCCTTCAGCCGGACATCCCTCAGATTCTACAATATTTAACTGAGATGTTACACAAAGGACTTTCGTTTTCATCTATTAAAATCCACGCCTCAGCTATTTCAGTTCACTACAACGCGGATCCTCCCTTATTTTCACATCCACTTGTAAGGCAGCATCTCAGTGGGGCAAAAAACATTAGACCTCCCTGGAGAGCACCAACACCAACTTGGGACCTAAATTTTGTTCTGGAAAAACTTATGCTGCCAGCTTTCTCAGCTGACTTAAAGTTTATATCGTGGAAGACTGCCCTGCTGCTAGCAATTACTTCAGCCAGAAGAGTCTCAGAGCTACAGGCACTAATGGCAGTAGAGCCTTTCCTCATTTTTCATCAAGACAGAGTTTCTCTACGAACTAACCCCTCCTTTATGCCAAAGGTGGTATCCAGTGTGGCTCTAAATCAAACCATCCACTTACCCACCTTCTTTCCAAATCCACAGAACAAAGGAGAAAGACTCCTGCATTCCTTGGACATTCACAGGCAGCTACATTACTACTTGGATAAAACTAATGCTTTCAGAAAATCTGACCAACTTTTTGTATCCTATGCTACAGCATCACAAGGAAAGGCTATCTCAAAACAGACCATTTCCAAATGGATAGGACATTGCATACATTTTTGCTACACTCATCATGGAAAACCAGTTCCTGCTAGCATAAGGCCCCACTCCACCAGGGCAGCAGCTACATCTACAGCCTTCCTCAGGGGGGTGCCAACCAAGGATATTCGAGAAGCTGCAACTTGGAGTTCAGTACACACCTTCACCAAACACTATCACTTACCACTTTACTCTAAGACTAGAGCTGGCTTCACCACTGCAGTTTTGCAGGGCCTTCTAGCCTCCTCTAACCCTGTTTGACTCCACCTCCCATCCTTAGCTTTGGGATTCTACCCAAGTGTGATGACTGCAGCAGGGTAACACGATGAACATAGTACAGTTTTGTACCTACCATAAATGTAGATGTTCGAGTGTATACCCTGCTGCAGTCCAGGTTACCCTCCCTCCATCCCCTCTGACCTAACTAAAACCTTTCAATACCTTAAAATCTGATACAACCTTTGTGGTGTATTTGCTTATAGCTGGAGGGATGTTTTGTTTGTGCTAAGCTTTTATTATTGGTACTATCTACTGACCATCTTTTCGGGGGGGCACCTGACATCTGGGGCAAGAAAAACTGAAGAAAGTGGCGTTGGATGCCTCTTATATACCCCTGGCACACTGACGTCAGGGAAGAAGTGACAGCAACCGACGCTGGACCAAGGTTCCTCTAGACATTTCAGGGACCTGTTCAAGATTCTTCTTGGCACCAAAGAAGACAAGGGACTTGAGACCCATCCTGGATCTCAGCAAACTAAACCATCTCATGCAATAGTCAATGTTTTTGGGTGGTCACGGTTCAGTCCTTTCTACCACTACTGTGAAAGGATGACTGGATGTGCTCAGTAGATCTTTAAGATGAGTATTCTCACATCAAAATGAACAGGTGCTCCAGAAGGTATTTCACTTCTGTCTGGGAGTTAGTCACCTGTTAAGCAGTTGCTGTCATCCTTTTTCCTATAGCCAGGTTTCACATTGTCAGTCCAGTGGTCCATTCTTCAGCATACTTTAACCACCTCAGTCAAGATCACACAAGTTTGCAAAAGTATCTTGGTTGGTGGATTCATTCAGTCTCTCCGAAGGCAGTCCATTTGTTCTTCCCCTGGCCACAGTGACTACGGGAAGGACAGTCCAAGATATGTGGTTGCCCCAAAGAGGCCAAGACTCTTATCAATGTCCTGGAAATGGAAGCAGTCCGAGCAGTGCGTGCCTTTCAAGACATTCTCCCCTCCGGTACAGTTGCTGTTCAGACAGACAATTTGTCTGTGGTCTGGTCTATCAACAAATGGGGAGGAACCAAGTCTTGTGTGCTTTGTTGAGAAGCAATGAGAATATGGCAGTGGATGATCTCTTCCTGTCACTTTATAATAGCAACACACATCCCAGGGAATGCCAACATGATTGCAAACAAACTAAGCAGGTTGATTCTGATGTTGCCTCAGGAGTGGTCTCTCAATGTCAAAGTAGTTAAGATAATTTCCACCAATGGGGGCCAATCATTCTTCTACCTGTTCATTTCTCCCCTCAACACCAAGTGCAACAGGTTCTTTACCCTCATCCCTCCAACAGGGGAGTCACAGAGAGATGCTGTAGTCCACGATTGGCCCTCCAGTCTTGTTTATGCTTACCCACCATTCCCAGCGTTCTACAGAAAGCATTCCAATTTAAAAGCACAGTTATCCTCAGTGCCCCCTTTTGGTCTCATCAGATTTGGTTCCCCTTTCTCTGGCCTCACTTTTTACATCTACCCTAGATACTGGATTCCACTCCAGGCCTCATCTGACAGGTATGTCTCATCCAGACATAACCGATTTCAAAGTGACCACAAGATTTCACCAGTTCCAGTGATAGCTAGACAGCCCAGGCAGGCTCTCCTCCCTGGTCCATCATATTTTATCTTCTCAAAAAGTCTTTGGTAGAAGGATTTACAAAAGTAGATGGCACAGATTTGTATTCTGAGCCCTTAAAAAGGATCTTGACCCCCTTCTTCTTCTGTACCAGATATACTGGAATGTTAAGTTGTCAATCTCGCCTTCATTCTTGCTGGATGGGTTCGGAGCCGATCCTCGGCTCCGACTCGGCACTTGCTTTAGCTCGAGAACTCCTTTTACCAGCTCGAGGCAACCCTATATCCCATGATGCAAGGCGGAACTACCTCAGATCTAGTTTGCCGCTTAGCGAAAGAGGTCTCCTTTGCCAGCTGAGGTAAGTTTTTCTTTGTAAAATAAGAAAAAGAGTAGTTAGGGGTTTATTTTTCCCTTTGTGTCAGTTTAGTCGGTAGTTAGTTACAGCCCACCCTATTCCCTTGTTTTCAAACTTTTTTATATCTTTAGTCTAAAGTTTTTTAGTCAGGCCTACTTCCCCATTGGTTATTCCCTTCCTGTGTGTTTGTGTAAGGGATTAATTTGTGTGTTTGTTGGGATTGTTTGTGTTTCCATCCTCCTAGGATGTCAAAGGAAGGCAAGGTCTCAGGCTTCAAGAAGTGTGACCAGTGCTGTCAGAAAATGTCTCTGACAGACGGTCACACTTCTTGTGTTTATTGCCTGGGGCCTTTGCACCTGCAGGACTCCTGTGCTTTATGTCATGCTTTTAGCCAGAGAGTCCTGCAGGAAAGGAGGAATAAACTCATCCTCCGAGGCTTACTTAAGCCAGAAGGTTCTCCTCCTAAATTAGGGTCAGGAAAACCTTCTAAACCACTCAGGCTACAGTGTCCAAGCCTCCTCCGGTGGCTCCGGCTCCGTCGGAGCCGACATCGGCTCCGGCTGGAGCCGATACATCTGCTGTTCAAGTAGTGGGTTCGGCCGACCTGCTCCGATACCCTGACTACTGTGGCCTTGTCGGCTCCGGCTGGAGCCGACACTTTATCAACATCGGGCGAGATATCCTCGGCTCCATCTGAGTTCAAGGGACTTGGCTCCGATGGCTTCGACCCGTAAGAGATCCGGTCCCCTTCTATACTGAGTATCCACTCGGCTCCGGGGTCTCCTCTTTTGTCGGGCGGAGCCATCGAAGCCGATCTTGAGATCTTCCAGGCTGTCTGACCACGATTTGGAGAGGGTGGTAAGCAGGCTGTTGAAGTCTCAGGCACTGGCCCAGATGCTCCATAGCCCGTCTCAACAGACTTCGGCTATAGCCCCAATCCTTGAACTTCCTCCTCCGACTCCACACTGCAGTTCCGGGGCGGAGCTTCTCGGGACAGCGACTGTTTGATGCGGAGCCGATACATCCTTCGGCTCCGTCGTCCTCGGCTCCGATCTCCTCCTTGAGACCTTCCTTGGAGGGATCCGGTCATCGGGTTTCCACTGTCTGCTCCGAGGGGGCTAGTGGCATCGGACCCTTATCCGACCCCGCTCTCCCTCTCGGGGCTTCGGCTTTGGTAAGCTCGGTGCCGACATCGGCCTCGGAGCCTTCTCTCTCTTTGGAGCCGGCCATTCCTGTTTCTTGAGCGGGTGTGTTTCGGCCTCCCGGGGAGAGGAGCCTTTGAGGTGATGAGGAGTGTCCTGGCCTCTGAGCCTGGTCAACGGTCCATCCCTCTAGCTCCTCCCTCTTCAGTGCCTGCAGATGCCTCTTGCCAACCTCTTGCTCACAGGCCCAGGGATCCACCGCCCCAGGTTTCCCCACTGGGAATTTCCTCCTCTTCGAGGTTTCTCCTGATCCTGCAGGGGAACCCCTCGGAAGAGGCGTGTAGAGGAAACACACAGACTCCCTGAGTCTACTACATCTGATACCGACTTAGATGAGTCGGAGGGTTCCCACGGTCCCCTCTGAGGATGTCTCTTTTCAGACATCCTTGAGCTCCTCAAACAGAGGGGAATTGGCCCTCCATTGACCCCTCCGAGGATGAGTCGGTATACCTGGAGGCTTTGGATCCCGACCCTCCACCTCCTGGGTGTCTCCGCCTTCGACCCACTCATGCAGGTAGTGGCTCGTAAGGCGTGGCGCTCCAGATTCTGTGGAACCTGTCCCCAGAAGACCATCCAAATTCATTACGGCCCCTTCGGACAAACAGTTCCTTTCCAAGGGTGTTCCGGTGGATGCCATGGTGGTGGCGGCTGCCACTAAGAAGGAATTGGCGGATCCTTCAGTACCTGTCCATCCTCCTAATAAGGACTCTAGGACCATGGACAGGTATGGAAAGCGGATGTTTTCTTCAGCGACCTTTGCTATGCGTTTGCTGAATTATCTTTGTCACTTCACCAGGCTTCAACGAGATGTTCTCAAGGAACTGGGAGAAGTAGTCCAGGATCCTTCTGCTGCTGGGGCTCAGGAAAAGATTGCCTCGCAGCTTGCTATCCTGAATTCCATATCTAACTCCTCCATGCGGCTCATATCCTATGCGGCCGATGGAGCGAGCAGGGCGCAGGCACAGGAGTTGCTCTTAGGCGCCAAGCCTGGATGCGGCTTTGTAATTTTGCGGACCCCTTTAAGGCGTCCTTCACTAATACCCCTTTGATGGTTCGGCTTTGTTTGGACCTCAGGTGAAGGATACCTTGACCAGGTGTGAGCAGGACGGTAAAACTCTTTCTGCCGTTGGAGTCCAGTTTTCCACTCCTTCTAGACCATACCCCAAGGGTCAGAAGGGGAGATGTGGTTCCGTAAAGCCCAAGGAGCTACACGGACACCGTGGTCAGTTTACCCCAGAGGCAGAGGGGTAACAATAATAGGCCGCCCTAGAGGCAGGGGGTCCTCAGAACCAGGGCAACAGGGAGTCTCTTCCTGAGAAGCCTTTTCAGCATCCCTGAGGTGTTGCCCGACTGTCCACCCTTGGAGGCAGTCGGGGGAAGGATTTCGCTGTACCCAGTAGCCTGGCAATCCCTATCTCAAGAGATGTGGGTACAGTCGATTATATCCGAGGGTTACAAAATCCCTTGAAGGTTTCCCGTACCTCTTCAATCCCTTCCAGACATCTCACCCGGTCAAAGGGATTTGGCAGAACAGGAGGTTTCAAAGCTCCTAGAGAAAAGAGCCGTCCAGACTGTGCCAGCAGACCAGGTAGGATCCGGCATCTACTCCAGATTCTTTTTGGTCCCCAAAAGGACGGGAGATTGGAGACCAATATTAGACCTGAGCAATCTGAACAGATTTGTCAAGAAGGCAAGATTCCGGATGGTCACGCTTCAGTCCATTCTGCCCTTTCTGGGCAAGGACAACTGGATGTGCTCTATAGACCTTCAGATGCGTACTATCACATAAAGATTCACAGATGCTCCAGAAGGTTTCTCCGCTTTCGGCTAGGGACCAGTCATTACCAATTCAGAGCCCTGCGCTTTGGCCTCACTTCAGCCCCCAGAGTGTTTACCAAATGCATGGCAGTGGTCACAGCTCATCTGAGATGTCGAGGATTCCAGGTGTTTCCCTATTTGGACGACTGGCTCCTCTCCGCCACCACCAAGTGTCAGCTTCTTCAGTCCAGAGACTACACTCTACAGCTTTGCAGGAGTTTGGGAATTTCAGTAAACTTCGAAAAATCTTCTCTGCTGCCTTGCCAGTCTATCACCTTTATAGGCGCAGAATTAAACACCGCCAAAATGTTAGCCAGACTAACAGATCAAAGAATTCTGGACATCCAAAAATTTGTTCGGCTTCTTTTGCAAAGCAACAAGATCAAAGCCAGATTTATACTGAAGGTTCTAGGTCTTATGGCTGCGGCCATTGTTCTTCTACCACTGGCTCGCTTCCACATGCGTCTTCTGCAGTGGATGCTATTCACGCAGTGGTCGTACCACAGTCTCCCGATGAGGCACGAAATCTTGGTAACACAGTCGTGCCGAGCTCATCTGAACTGGTGGATATCTTCCCCTCTTCTTCATCAGGGCCGACCCTTTATTCCCCCTCCTCCAGTTGCCACAGTCACTACAGATGCCTCTCTGATCGGGTGGGGGTGCATTATCAGGGCAGGATGGTCCACGGGACGTGGCAACCCATAGAATACCATCTGCACATAAATTTCCTGGAGATGAGAGCAGTGCTTTTAACGTTGCAAGCCCTCAACGGCTTTCTTCCCACGGGGACTATTGCAGTACAGACGGACAACATGTCCGTAGTCTGGTACATCAACAAGCAGGGCGGGACCAGGTCCTATCCGTTATGTCGAGAAGCTCTCAGACTTTGGCAGTGAGCGATCTCTTCTCAGCTGTTTCTGATAGCAACGCACATCCCCGGCAGGTCCAACCTATTAGCGGACAGGCTGAGCAGATCCATTCTGATGCCTCACGAGTGGTCTCTCAATCAATCTGTAGTGGATCAGATTTTTCTGAAGTGGGGCACTCCTTGTTGCGATCTTTTTGCTACTCCTCAAAACAACAAGTGCCCGATTTCTTCACTCTCTTTCCCCTTCCAGACCAACATCTGAGAGACTCTCTAACCCAGGATTGGCCCCGGGGACTTCTGTGCGCTTTTCCTCCTTTTCCCTTGATTCCACAAGTCATTCAGAAAGCCACCGTTTTGAGAGCTAAGTTGATCCTCATTGCCCCATATTGGCCTCGACAAATTTGGTTTCCGTCTCTGCATCGTCACCTTCTGGTGCAGCCCTGGCATCTGGACCCAGTTCGGATCTCTTGATCCACCAATCGGGTCAGCAGCACCGGGCCATTCATTCTCTCAACCTCACTGCTTGGTTGCTCCACTTCCTACCCTAGCCAGGCTACCGATGATTTCAGACTCAGTCAGAGACATTTTAGTCTCTTCCTTGAAGTCGTCCACTAGGACTGTTTATGCTAGCAAGTGGCGACGTTTTTCTATTTGGGCGAATTCCAGAAATATTGACCCCTTTACTGCTCCTGTACATTCGGTTTTAGATTTCCTGGCGGAGGTTTTTCATTCAGGATCCTCGTCATCTACAGTCAAGGTACAACTGGCTGCTATTTCTAAGTATCATGTTGGCCTGCATGACAATAACATTATGTCTCATAGGTTATGCAAGGCCTTTCTCAGAGGAGTTTTCCTCCTAAAACCACCTATAAAGCATCCTCCTCCGCAATGGGATCTAAACTTAATGTTGGCATCCTTGATACTACCTCCCTTGAACCGTCTGCTTCATGTTCTTTGAAGTTATTGACCTGGAAAACTATATTTTTACTGGCTGTCACTTCTGCAAGAAGGGTTTCCGAGATTCAAGCTCTCTGCATCCGTTCCCCTTATTTGATTTTCATAAGGACAGGGTATCATTAAGAACTAACCCTTCCTTTCTTCCCAAAGTCGTATCTCAAACCAACATTAACCAATCTATAGATCTACCAGTCTTTTTCCCAAACTATTCCGACAGAGCTGAACAGAAACTGCATTTTTTGGATGTCCATCGTCAGCTCAGGTACTATTTGCATAGAACTAAACAATTCAGAAAATCGGACCAATTATTTGTCTCCTATGCAGAAAACAGGATAGGTCTTCCAGTATCTAAAGTGACCTTATCCAGATGGTTGACTTCCACTATTTCCTATGTGTACTCTCTCAGGGGCAAACAGCTATCTTCTAAGCCAAAAGCACACTCAACCAGGAGTCTATCCACTTCTGCAGTTCAGGATAGACTACCCATTGATACCATTTGTGCAGCAGCTACTTGGGCCACACCTCATACCTTTGTCTCTCATTACAAGTTGGACTTGGCCTCTAGAGATAGGGCCAGTTTTGGTTCCACAGTTCTCAAGAGTCTGTTCCATTGAGCCACCCGGGATACAGGTGCTAGGGACGCGGTCCCATCCAGCAAGAATGAAGGCGAGATTGACAACTTAACATTTAGAAGTTATGTACCTACCATAACGTTCCATGTTAGTTGTCTTCTCTCGCCGCCTTTCTTGCGTCCCTCCCTCCTTCCCCCTGGCCTGGACAGATCTTGGAGAGTTCCTATTAGATTGTTTCCTCCGGTACGTTGTTAGGAGGATTTCTTTTAGGAACCATTGTTCCTATTTCTGTTAGGATAGTCTTTAGCAAGGTTAGTTAGCTGCCAAACGAGATCTGAGGTAGTTCCGCCTTGCATCATGGGATATAGGGTTGCCTCGAGCTGGTAAAAGGAGTTCTCGAGCTAAAGCAAGTGCCGAGTCGGACCCGAGGATCGTCTCCGAACCCATCCAGCAAGAAAGAAGGCGAGAGAAGACAACTAACATGGAACGTTATGGTAGGTACATAACTTCTAATTTTGTTAGCTTAACTTTCAGTGAAAGGGCTAGCTTTTCTACCATTAAGGTCCAGTTGGCTGCCATTTCAAATTTCCATGTAGGTGAAAATAATACTTCCTTAGCTTCTTCTAAATTATGTAAAGCCTTTCTCAAAGTGGCCTTTTTACTTAGACGTCCGCTAAAGGATCCTATTCCTCCATGGGATTTAACTATTGTGATTCAGGCCGTGACCCAAACTCCCTTTGAACCTTCGGCCAAGTCAGCTGGACGAGTATCTGCACTTTAGGCTGTATCTTCCACATCTCCTTACCTGGTTTTCCACAAAGACAGGGTGTCTTTGCGGACCAACCCGTCTTTTTTGCCTAAGATAGCTTCTGAGTCCAACATTAATCAGGTCATTAAACTCCCAGTTTTCTTTCCAAATTTTTCAAGTAAGGGAGAGTGCATGCTCCATTTTTGGATGTGTATCGACAACTTTCCTTTATATCCATAGAACTAAAGTTTTCATGGAAAACTGACCAGTTTGTTTCATTCTCTCCTAACACATTGGGCAGCCCAGTTTCCAGAATTACACTGGCAGATTAACTGATTATATCTCCTTTGTCTGTAGTAAAAGAGGATTTTCCTTGCCTCTTTACACAAAGTCTGTGGTGGTCTCCACAGCTTTTTGGCCAAAGGCTTATATTGATATTTCTGCAACTGCCACTTGTAATGAGCAATAAAAATGTGAGCATTAATCCAGTTTGGATTTGGTTTTCAGGAACAGAGCTGCCTTTGGCTCCGCAATACTCCAGAATATCCTTCCATGAGAACTACCCAAGGTTCAACTAGCTGGAGACTCTGTCCCATCAGTTGAGGAATGAATGAAAATGACATTTTATCTGTGTTGTCCATTTTTCATTCTTCCTCTACTTCCTGCCCACCTGCCATCCCCCCTTTACTCATAAGGCCTAAGAGATTTTCTTTGGGAACTGTTGTTCCTTTTTTGAGATCCAGCTCTTTTTCTTATTCTCTCCTTTATTTCCTTTAAGGTATTGTCCCTTTATCTCTGTGCAGCAACTGAATCTAAAAGTGTGTTTTTTTAAATACCTTTATTGAATTATCACTTGTGACATAAATACATTCACATTTGTATATAAGTAATCAAACTATATCAGCAAGTTAAAATGAACAAACATTATGCTTACCCATATATTGCTATATATCATATAACCTGTGCAACATTACATAAATTATTCAGTTCCTGCCCCCCCCCCCTTTTTTTTAAACAAGAAACATCTTTATGGCTTACTTCTAACCAACTGATACTGAACTCTAAGAAAATTAGACTTCCCCTATTTTTCCCTACAACTCTCCAACATCATAAAACTACCTTTTCTGTCACCTCCCTGAACAACACACCCATCTCTGCTGAATTTCACACAAAACTCCTTGGAATTACTATCGACGACCTTCTAAAGTTTGATCTTCACACTCAGCAGTGCATCAAAAAGACTCATCAAAAACTTGGACTGCTTTACAGACATAATAAATTTCTCCTTCAGACTCTCCCTTGCACAAGCCTTCCTACTCCCCACACTACTGTCTGCAACCCCTATACTCACAAACCTCCAATCCAATCTCCTCGCTAAATTAGAACTTACCTATAACATAATTGCAAGATTTGCCTCTAATATACCCTTTTGTACCAATCACTGTATAGCCCTAAAAAAAAAACTGGAATGGCTGGAATTTCAATACCAAATCCTACTGCCCTAGCTTCTCACAGCTCACTCAGTCTTACATGATCCATAATTCTGCCCCTCGCGCTCTCTAATCGCATCCAGCCATGCTCTCTGTAACTCTCAACCATGCCTACTGCAAGTTTATAAGCCCAGTAAAAATATTGGCAAACTACTTTACAGCTATTCCATTGTAAATGTTTGGAGTAAACTACTACAAGTCAGAACTGTCACTAACTCCAACTTCTTTAAAACAGCACTAAAAGAAACCTTCCATAAGTCATGGTCATGCCATTGCTATGACCCAGCAAAACATATTTTCCTATCTCATAATTTTCTGCCCATTTTTCCCCCTCTCTTTGTAGCATCTTCTATATATCAGTAAATTATACTAATCAGACTGATGCACTCTCAGCTTCCATTTACTGTATTCGTACACTTATTTCCTATCTAAGATGCCTTCTCACCTACCTAGGGTTTTCTTCTGTTTTCACTCTACACTTGATCTCCCTACAACTATCTTCCTATCCTGCCTTATAACTGTACTCTAATATCTTCTTGCATTCATATACATTCTCATCATGCATTTTTTTATAACTTGTTATTGGAATATTTGATGTTAAGTTGTCTATCTCGCCTTCGTTTCTTGCTTGTTAGGATCGGAGCCGATCCTCGGCTCCAACTCGGCCATCTTCTGTAGCTCGAGATCCGTTTACTGGCTCGAGGCTACCCCTTACCCCATGATGCCTAGTGCTAGCTAACCAGATGTCGTTTGCCGCTTCAGCTGCGAGGTTAGTTGTTACTGGCTCAGGCTCGTATAAGTTTTATTGAACTACTTTTTCTGTCAGTTTAGGGTTTTTTTCTGGTAGTTTATTGTTTAAATAATAGTCGCTAACTAGTTTGTTGTAGTTTAGTGTATTTGTAGTTTTCCCTTAGAACTCGTTTAAATTAGAGAGTTCTCTCCCCTCCCCCCTATCCCTCTTGTAGGTAGCATTTTAGTTTAAGCTTTTCTTCTTTCTGGTTGTTAGGTAGCCGTTTAATTTAGAGGCTTTCTAGTTTTTTAAAAAAAAAAAAACTATCTTTAACTGTAGTATATTGTGTTTTTTGTGGTTAGTGTCTGGTATTAGTTTTTGCTGTTCCGCCTTTTGGCCAAAACAATTCTATGTCTAAAGAATCCAAGGTGTCTGGTTTCAAGAAGTGTGACTCATGCTGTCAGAAAATGTCTCTGACAGATGGGCACACTTCTTGCATCTATTGCTTAGGTGCAGTGCACCTGTAGGACTCTTGTTCTGTATGCCATGCATTTAGCCCAAGAGTTCTGCAGGAGCGCAAAAATAAGCGTATTTTGAGGGGTCTTCTTAAGCCCCAGGATTCACCGGCCAAGGCTCAGCCTGCGAAATCTCCTAAACCGACCAAATCGTCGGCTCCCAGCTCAGAGCAGTCATTGGCCAAAGCCTTACCTACTACTTCGGTTCCAGCTGGAACCAAGGAGACTGCCTCCCCATCGGCTCCACCAGTACCTTTGGAGCCGTCGCAGACCCACAAGAGTCCGAGGTCCCCTTCTCTAGAGTCTATACATTCAGTTTCTCGGTCTCCCCTGTTGCAGAGTGACCGCAGTCACAGATCCTCCCACTCTTCTCGGTCCTCTAGGCTCTCTGATCACGACGTGGAGAGAGTGGTCAGTAGGTTGTTGAAGTCGCAGGCACTGGCCAAAATGTTGTCCAGCCCTCCTCAACAGGTGTCTGCTCCGTCTGCTTCTATCAATGTTCCTCCTCCGACTCCATTGAGCTTGGAGCCGGAGTTTGTTGGGGTTCGAATCGTGGAACCGTCGGCACCGATAACGATTTCTCCTTCGGTTCCGTCGTCAGCACCGATCCCCTCGATGGTGCCGTCCATCGCGAGATCTGGGTGCCAAGACTCCCTCGTCAGCTCTGAGGTGGCGAGTGGCATTGAACCCTTGTCTGACCCCATTCTCCCTCTCGGAGTGTTGGCGCAGGTGAGCTCGACTCCTACATCGGTCTTGGAGCTGTCTCCCTTGGTGCGGAGAAAGATTCCGATTTCCTCGGAACAGGAGCTTTCTCTGCATTGTGGCAGGGACGCCTTCGATGTCATGAGGAGTGTACTGGCCTCTGAGTCACCTCCACTTTCGACCACACTTGCTCCGTCCCCTGTAGTGCCTGCGTCGACCTCTGTTTCTCCTCCAGACCCCAAGCATGCAGAACCAGAGCTCCAGAGCACCCCATTGGGTGTTTCCTCTTCTTCCGAGGCCTCCCCTGATCATTCAGAGGAGCCCCCTCAGAAGAGGAAGTGCAAGAGTAAGCACATTGACTCCCCCGAGTCTGTCACTTCGGATACGGATTTGGATGAATCGGAAGGGTCCCCAAGATTCCCCTCTGAAGAGGTTTCCTTTTCGGACATCCTAGAAATGCTTAAGCAGAGGGGGAACTGGAATGCCCTAGCCCCTACTGAGGACGAATCCGTATTCCTGGATGTGTTCAGTTCCCGACCTTCCACCTCCTGGGCTTCTCCTCCTTTCGATCCACTAATGTCAGTGGTGGCTCAAAGGGCTTGGTCAGCCCTGGATACAGTGGAACCAACCCCGAGGAGACCCGGCAAGTTTATCACTGCACCCCCTGATAAACAGTTCCTTAGTAAGGGTGTTCCCGTAGATGCCATGGTGGTAGCAGCAGCCACTAAAAAGGAGTTAGCAGAAACTTAATCCTCTGTCCATCCTCCTAACAAGGAGTCTAGGACCATGGATAGATATGGGAAGCGAATGTTTGCTTCAGCGACCTTCTCCATGAGGTCACTGAATTACTTATGCCATTTTACCAGGCTTCAGAGGGATCTCCTGAAAGAGCTAGGAGATTCCCTCCAGGATCCATCAGCTGATGGCGCTCAAGCTAAAGTGGCTTCTCAGCTGGCGACCCTTAATTCTGTAGTCAACTCCTCCATGAGGCTCATTTCCTATGCAGCTGATGGTGCGAGTAGAGCCGCAGGTACAGGCGTGGCCCTCAGGAGACACTAATGGATGTGGCTGTGTAATTTTGTGGAACCCTTTAGAGTGTCGTTCACCAACATTCCCTTTGACTGTTTTTTTCTTTTTGGACCACAGGTGAAAGACACTCTGACTAGGTGTGAACAGGAAGGCAAGACTCTCTCTGCCGTGGGAGTCCGTTTTTCCACTCCTTCCAGACCATATCCCAAGGGTCAGAAGAGTGGTAAAATGTGGTTTCGGAAATCCCAGGGAGCCTCGCCTGACACGTAGTGATTTTTCCTACAGAGGCAGAGGAGGAAACAACAGACGCCACCCTCGGGGCAGAGGAGGGTCCGCAGAACCAGGGCAGCAGAGAATCCTCCTCTGACAAGCCCTTCCAGCATCCCTGAAGGGTTGCCCAGCTGCATGCCTCTGGAGGCAGTCGGGGGAAGACTTTCACTGTACCCAAAAGCCTGGCAAAACCTAACGCGAGACAAATGGGTGCACTCAGTCATATCCGGAGGCTACATAATTCCCTTCTTTCAACTCCCCTTACCGTCAAGCAAATCCCTCCCAGATGTTCCACCCAATCTGAGGGCCCAAGCAGTCATAGAAGTTTCAAGACGTCTAGAAAAAAAGAGTCATCCAGGAAGTCCTGGCAGACCAACAAGGATCCGGAATTTACTCAAGGTTCTTTTTGGTACCAAAAAAGACAGGGGACTGGAGACCAGTATTGGATCTCAGCAGACTAAATAAGTCTGTTCAAAGAACAAGGTTTCGGATGGATTGGATGTTCTCAATAGATCTTCAGGATGTGTACTATCACATCAAAATGGACAGGCGCTCCAAGAGGTTCCTTCGCTTCTGGCTGGGAGCCAGTCATTACTGGTTCAGAGCTCTGGCCTTTGGTCTCACCACAGCCCCCAGTGTGTTCACCAAATGCCTGGCAGTAGTCACGGCTCACCTGAGGTGTCAAGGATGCCAGGTGTTTCCATATCTAGATGACTGGCTCCTTACTGCTACTACCAGGCATCAACTCCTTCAAGCCAGGGACTATACAATTACAATTTGTGCCCAGCTAGACATTACTATAAATTTCAAAAAATCTGCCTTGTTGCCCTGTCAATCTATTACCTATATAGGAGCAGATTTAGATGCAAGAAGTATGTCCGCAAGGCTACCGCCAGACAGGGTGGCCACAATTCGGCAGCAAGTTCATATCCTCATGCAATGCAAAAGGGTACAAGTCAGGTTGGTCCTTAAAACTCTGGGTTCTATGGCAGCGGCAATTCTTCTGATACCTCTGGCCCGTTTTCACATGAGAATTCTTCAGTGGCTTCTTTTCCCACAGTGGCCCTTTCAACAGCTCCCCATGTCTCACATGATCAAGATTACAGAAACATGCAAAAGGCACCTTTCCTGATGGATGGTCTCCCCATTAGTGTCTCAGGGCAGACCATCCAGCCCCCTCCGGTTGCCACAGTGACCACGGATGCCTCACTAATAGGGTGGGGGGGGGCATTATCAGAGCAGGACAGTCCAAGGCACTTGGCAGCCTCACGAGTACCATCTGCACATAAATGTCTTGGAGATGAGAGCCGTGCTCCTAGCGTTGCAAGCCCTTCAGGACTCTCTCCCTTCCGGGACCATTGCAATTCAAACGGACAAAATGTATGTCAGTGGTGTGGTACATCAACAAGCAGGGCGGAACCAGGTCCTACCCCCTATGTCGAGAAGCACTCAGACTCTGGCAGTGGGCTATTTCCTCCCA
This sequence comes from Protopterus annectens, assembly GCF_019279795.1. Lineage (NCBI taxonomy): Eukaryota > Metazoa > Chordata > Ceratodontiformes > Protopteridae > Protopterus > Protopterus annectens. Next base: position 1,164,939,296 of record NC_056728.1, on the reverse strand, counting down.
ACAATTTCTGATTGCAACGCACATCCATGGGAAGTCCAACGTCATAGCGGACAGGCTCAGCAGAGCTATTCTCATGCCTCACGAGTGGTCTCTGAATCACATAGTTGCGGATCTGATCTTCCGCAAATGGGGACAGCCTTGCTGCAATCTCTTTGCCACCCCCTTCAACAGCAAATGCAGCAACTACTTCTCCCTTTTACTGCTTCCCGGTCACCCTCCCAGAGATGCTCTAGTCAACGATTGGCCTCAGGGACTTCTTTATGCCTTTCCGCCATTCCCTCTTATACCCAAACTCATACAGAAAGCTATTCCGTTGGGTTGCAAAATGATCCTCATTGCCCCCTACTGGCCTTGACAGATATGGTTTCCGTTCCTGCACCATTACCTCCTCGAGCAGCCCTGGACTCCGGATCCTATTCCAGACCTGCTGATTCATCAATCAGGAGAGCTGCATCAATCCCTTCAGATACTCTAGCTCACAGCTTGGTTGATCCAATTCCAACCCTAGCCAGGCTTCCCAGCATTTCCCCGGCCGTGCGTGAGATTATTGTCTCCTTTCACAAATCCGCTACTAGGAAAACTTATGCTAGCAAATGGAAATGTTTCTCTTTTTATTGGGCAGAGGCTAGGAACATAGATCCCTTTTCAGCCCCAGTTCATGAAATCTTGGAGTTCCTAACAGAGCTTTTTCATTCTGGGTCTGCTTCTGCCACAATCAGGGTTCAACTAGTGGCCATCTCTAACTTTCATGTTGGGTTTTCTCATCTAAACATTGTTTCATAAGCTGTGTAAAGCCTTTCTCAGAGGGACTACTCTACTTAGGCCCCCAGTGAGAGATCCCCCTTTTCCTTGGGACCTTAATTTGGTACTAACCTCCTTGATTATGCCCCCTTTTGAACCGGCAGCATCCTGCTCCAATAAGTTTCTGTCTTGGAATACTGTCTTTCTGGTAGCTATTACCTCAGCCAGACGTGTCTCAGAACTTCAGGCACTAAGTGTTCGTCCTCCGTACTTAGTTTTTCATAAGGATAGGGTTGCTCTGACAGCTAATCCCTCCTTCCTTCCAAATGTCTGCTCAGAAAATAATCTAAACCAATCTATAGACCTCCTTGTGTTTTTCCCTAACCACACCAACAAGGCAAAATACAAATTACACCTTTTGGATGTTCATAGACAATTGCGTTTTTACCTGCATAGAACGAAGGATATAAGAAAGTCGGACCGACTTTTCCTTTCCTATGCTAGGAGCAGACAGGGTCTACCAGTTTCCAAAGTGACCCTGTCCAGGTGGTTGTCTCACATTATTACCTTCATCTAGTAACTAAGAAACAAAGAGTTGTCTATCAAACCGAAAGGTCATTCTATTAGGGCTTTGGCCACCTCTGTAGCCTTCCAGTCTAGGTTGCCCATGGACTCTATCTGTGCCGCTGCCACGTGGGCAAATCCTCGTACCTTTATTTCTCATTACAAGTTAGACATGGTCTCCAGGAGTAGAACTAACTTTGGTTCCACTGTTCTGAAGAGTCTGTTCCAATGAGCCGCCCAGGATCATAGGTGTCCCAACAAGCAAGAAACGAAGGCGAGATAGACAACTTAACATAAAGACGTTATGTACCTACCATAACGTTCCATGTTAGTTGTCTTCATCTCGCCTTCTTTCTTGCATCCCCCCCTCCATCCCCCTGTCCTATTGGACCGAGAGGAGTTCAGGTTTCACTGGCTGAGTGTTTTCTGCTCTGTTTCCTCTACTGACTTAGAGAGTATGACAGGTATGCGTAACCTTTTGCTTGGAGGGGTTCATTATATAGCTATGGCTGGGGTTAGCTGTTTCAAACGATATCTGGGTAGCTAGCGCTAGACATCATGGGATAAGGGGTAGCCTCAAGCCAGTAAACAGCTCTCGAGCTATAGAAGATGGCCGAGTCAGAGCCGAGGATCGGCTCCAATCCTAACAAGAAAGAAAGAAGGCGAGATGAAGACAACTAACATGGAACGTTATGGTAGGTACATAACTTCTTTTTCTGTGCACTTTTTGTTTTTTGAATTAGTTTGTATCACCTGTAAAAAAATTTGACCTTATTTAATGTTAGATCTTTTTATCTTGTTTAATACTGTAACCATTGACAGTGTTACCTACTGTATGCTATATTATAATATTGTAGCTTTCTTCCTTGGGTCTCCGCTGAAAAAGGATCTTTGCCCAGTCAGACTAACCCGGTTAACAAATGCCAAATAAATCATCACAACAGAAGCAATTATACATTTCTATAAATGAAAACAAACCACATGACACAGTCCTAGTTGCAAGCATTTTACATCACAAACTATACTGATACACTCCCAGTTGCATACATTATACATCACTTATAATCTACCCAATCGTTTTCAGTCGAACACTGCATAGCTCATTTAAGTCCTGCCTTCATTCCTCCCCTGTATGTATTGTTTCCACAATTCCCATTTTTTCCTGTGTAGTTAGCACCTGCCTTTTTCTAAAGATCTCAGTTCTAGCTGTTTATCTCTGTTACTATATTCACTACTTTTAATATACTTGGTTTAGATTTTGATTTCCATTTTCTATTAATCACTTTGTTGGCAGCTACTATAATTGGACACAGCAAGGCCTTATCATGTTTAGGCAGTTCTGATTCTTTATTTTAGCTCAGAAAAATCATCTCCCTTACCACACCAGTCTGCCCACCAGCATGTCCGACAGTGCATCCCGCAGGGACTCCTTAAACTCCATCAACTCACTGCACTCCCAGAAAATATGTTCTCAATTAATTCATTCTTCCCTGTCACACTTCCAGCATTTGCTATCTACCTGAGGAATAATTCTGTGGAGTCATCTTGGGGTATAAAATATCTTTGTAAACATCTCCAAGCAAATATCCTAAATCTTCTAGACTTTGTTGCATATTTGGGAGACATATATCCTCCCATTATTTCTTTGTGAATTGATTATCCAATCTCTCTTCCCAATCCTTTCTGACCTCCTCTGATTGATTCTTATAATTATCATGCAATATTTTATATGCTTTATTAATTATTACTTTTTTAATTGCAGCTTCTGTTCTATGTTCTTTTAAAGACCTTACCAGTGCTGGTCTTTCATTTAGGATCCTCCGTTTCCTTTTGCCTATACTCTGATATCAAACCTTGATAGGGAAAGCAATCTGTAACCTGCAGTCTAAATAAATTCTTGGCCTCTTCCCATTCTGTTACCTTTCCCTTTCTAGTTATTTGCTCCTAATACCTTGGTTCCTTTGCCAGTTTTCTCCAAAAAATTCCAGCTCTCCTCTTTACTTTTATCTGTATCTCTAACCATAGTTATCCCTATTGGCAGAATCTCTTTTCTCCATTCTCATGCTGGTTTAGTTCTTAGAATATTCCCTGCTATTTTATGAATATAATACTCTGTATGATTTTTGTTGTTCTCCTTAAGAGTCTGCATCCAAAATCCCAATCTCTTTTTTTCTTAAGCTTCGCCCCTGTGTCATCATCATTCCTTTCCACTTTGAATTATAGTTTTTTTGCTTGTGCTATGTATAATAGCCATAACTGTGTTGCTCTGAAATACCCCCTCAAATTTGGGTAATCCTAGTCTGCCTTGTTCTGTTGGAAGAATCAGCTTATCCCACTTCACCCTTGCTGTCTTCCCTTCACAGATAAAATCCTTCAACTCTTTTTTAATCGCTATCCACAGCTTCTCCTGTGGTTGATAAAAATATGCCTGACCTGTGTATAAGACTAAAGGGACTAAAAATATTTTAATTGCTTGTATCTTAGTATCCATATAACAAAAGCTTCCAATTCTCAGTGTTTGTATTATCTTCTGTTTAGTCTCTTCCCACATATCCTTAGCTGCCACAGTAGTCTCATTTCTAATCCGTACTCCAAAATACTTCATTTTATTGTGTCCCCATAAATATGAATATTGTTGGACCAATTCATGTGTGGGTACATAATTTACCACTATTGCTTTTGTTTTAGCTTCATTAATTTTGTATCCTGAGAAGATTTGAAACTCTTAAAATGTTCCACAACACTGTAATGTCCCTTTGTGGTTTTGTCATGTATGAAATATCATCTGCAAGTAGAGCCAGCTTTTCCTGCCATACCAGTTATATATTTGAATTTCTGAGTCCCTTATTTTCTTTGCCAGAGGTTCTAAATATAATGCAAACAACAAAGGAGAAAGAGGACAACCCTGCATGGTTCCTCTACTCAAGCAGAAGTTATCAGAGAAGACTCCACCCACTTTAATTTTTGCCTCCAATCCCTCGTATTTTCTTACATTCTGCTTCCCTCTGGATCATCAATGTTGTGTTAATCCACACTGATCCATTTCTATCAATTTTGATATAACTTATTTACCATTCTTTTAGCCATTGTAGACATAATCACGGTTTAATATTGAAATGGGCCTGTATGAAGCTGGATTCGATGGATAGTTACCCTCTTTAGGTATTACCCTTAACACTGCCTTCTTCCAGGATGCTGGTACTTCTCTTCTTTAAATGATGTTAAAACCTTCTGGATCTTTTATCAGTTTTTTCCCTCCTAGCTTCCATAGGAATACCATCTATTTCTGGGGACCTTCCTGTAGACTGGTTACACATAGCCATTTTTATGTCATCTCTTCGTATCCTGTTAATAATTGAGCATCATCTTCCTCTGACCTTGGCATATTTAATTCTTCTATAAACATTTCCATTTGTACCTTTTCTTGATTTCCATATTTCTCTGCTTTATACAAACTTTCATAACATTTCCAAAATATTTCTAATACTGCTACAGGATCTCTTATCTTCCTTGTTATAGACTCCCTAAGCTTGGTGACAGCCCTTTCCACTTTCTGTTGCCTGACTCGTGCTACAAGTTTTTGTGCTTTAGAATTATCAAAAACAGTTGCTTAACAGCAATCTTTCTAAACTCATGCATATTATCAAGGGAATTCTTTATTTTCTGCAGTTGCTCCTTTTCTTGTTCTGAGAGATTCCCCTTATTTTACAATACTTTGTCAGACCATCTAAATTATTGTTACTTCATAACCATATCTCCCTTTCCTTTATTTCCACCCTAGTTTTAAACTCCACTTTAATTTTATCCCACTCCCTAGCCATATTTTCAGAAGAAATTTCTATCTTTTGTAGTAGCTCCTGAATTAATTCCAAAACCCATTCCTTAAATTCCTAAAGCACCAGTGTGTGTCTCATTTTTATTTCATTACCTTGCATTTTTATTTTAGTTATTATTGGTGCATGATCTGAAATAGTTATTGGGTACATTTTAATGCCTTCAATTAAATGCACATGCTCCTGGGAGATAGTAGTTCTATTTAGCCTAGCCTAGCCTAGTTTTTGTATCTTGGAGAATAATATGTAAATTCACTCTAAACTCTGAGTACTGAATTCACATCTTCCAAACCAAACATTTTCATGAATTTCTTCAAAAATCTACCCTCCTTTGTTGTATTTTCCCTTCCAGGCCCTCCAGACACATCTTCACTGATGCAAACCAAATTCCAGTCTCCACCTATTAATAACACATTTCTTGCTGAAAGCTAATTATTTCTCCCCAAATTTTCTCAAGCTCCATTATAGCAGTTTTAGGCAGAATGTAAATGCATGCCAGTACAATCCTCTTCCCTTGCCAGTAGCCCCTTAGTACTATACATCTTCCATTATTATATTTTTTTCCTCTTCTGTCACTATTGGAGCTCCTTTTGTAATGAATGTAGGAACTCCTGTTTTCCTTTGCCCCAGATATTCTGCTGAATAACCATCCTGAAAACCTTTCTTTATCAACTTTACATGCTCAGTTCTTTCCAGGTGCAGCTCCTGTATCGTAGGTATTTGTAATCTACATTTTTGTAATATAGTTCACTACTACTCCTTTTTTATGTTTATCTTTATGACCATTCAAATTGAATGACATTACATAAAGCGTCATTTTCTTATATTCAGTGGTTATAAAAAGTTTACACGCCCCTGTTTAAATGCCAGGTTTTTATGATGTAAAAAAATGAGACCACAATAAATCATTTCAAAACTTTAACCAACCTTTAATGTGACCTATAACCTGTACAATTCAATTGAAAAATAAATCTCTTAGGGGAAAAAATATAAAAAAATAAAAAACGTACAATATGCTGGTTGCATAAGTTTGTACACCCTTAAACTAATACTTTAGTGAAGCACCTTTTGATTTAATTACAGCGTTCAGTCTTCTTGGGTACACACCTGCCATCAATTAGACACTTTGATTAAGCCCAAATAAAGTTCAGCTGTTCTAGTAGGATTTTCCTGACATTTACTCAGTTGCCTGCTACAGCAAAAGCCATGGTTCGCAGAGAACTTACGAAGCATCAAAGGGATCTCATTGAAAGGTATCAGTCAAGAGAAGGGTACAAAAAAATTCTACAGCACTGGATATACCATGGAAAACAGTGAAGGCAGTCATTAAAAAGTGGAGAAAATATGGGACAACAGTGACTTTGCAAAGAACTGGACATCCCTCCAAAATTGATGAAAAGGCAAGATGAAAACTGGTCAGGGAGGCTGCCAAGAGACCTACAGCAACACTGAAGGAGCTGCAGGAATTTCTGGATAGTAACTGGTTGTGTACTACATCTGACAACAGTCTCCCATATTCTCCATATGTCTGGACTGCGGGGTTGGTTTGCAAGACGGAAGCCTTTTCTTACACAGAAAAACATCCAGGCCCAGCTAAAATTTGCAAAAAAGTACATAAAGTCTCCCAATAGCATGTGGGAAAATGTGTTCTAGTCTGATGAGACCAAGGTTAAACTTTTTGGCCACAATTCCAAAAGGTACGTTTGACGCAAAAACAACACTTTGGATCACCAAAAGAACACCATCCCCGCAGCGAAGCATGGTGGTGGCAGTATCATGCTTTGGGTTGATTTTCTTCAGCTGGAACTGGGGCTTTAGTCAAGGTGAAGGGAATTATGAACAATTCGAAATACTAGTCACTTTTGGCCCAAAACCTTCAGGCATCTACTAGAAAGCTGAAGATGAAGAGGAATTTCACTCTTCAGAATGACAGTAACCCCAAGCATACATCCAGATCAACAAAAGAATGGCTTACCAGACGAAAATGAAAGTTTTGAATGGCCCGGCCAGAGTCCAGACCTAAATCCAATAGAAAATCTGTGGGGTGATCTGAAGAGGGGTGTACACAAGAGATGCCCTCACAATCTGACAGATTTGGAGCACTTCTGCAAGGAAGAGTGGGCAAATATTGCCAAGTCAAGATGTGCCATGCTGAATAAACAAAAAAATAAACTTGTAACCAAAAACCAAAAAAGGCAGCAAGCTGTAGAATTCCAACCAGTTTATTGTTAGCGCTTTCTTTTAGGAAATACATGAACAACTTCAGACAAAGAAACCTGTTAAAATAGTGCCATCTATTAAGATGTGCCATGCTGATAGACTCCTACGCAAGAAGACAATGTAATTAAATGAAAAGGTGCTTCGGCAAAGTATTAGTTTAACGATGTGCACTCACAACAAAGTATTAGTTTAAGGGTGTGCACACTTATGCAACCAGCGTATTGTACGATGTTCTTCATGTTTCACTGTTACGGTCATTACATTTGGGTTATCTGCTTGCAGTAGCTCTCAGTCAGCCTGATTAACAAAGTCTTGGGTCTTGCGTCGGTTGCTGTCTCTTCTTCCATGACGTCAGGTCATCAGGGGTATCAAACATGCAGCTGACACCATTACATCAGTCTTTCTTGCCGTGCGGTGCCCGAAGCAGAAGCAGTTTGCAAGTGCCGGTCAGCAGACTCCTGAAATTTTCGTTTTCAGGTTTCAGAACCGAAGTCTTCAACTAAAGCCAAGTACCCCCTTGGGGAAACTTTTTCTTGTTCCTTTCCAATGTCAGTAAAAGTTAATAATTGCATTTCTTGTGGAAAGCAAATACCTCACAAAGATTTTCATTTGTACTATATTCCTTGCCTAGGCCCTGATCACGGCGTACCTTGCTGTCAGTTTTGTGCCTTATTTAATCAACGTACTATTAGTCTTTGGTATATTTTCGCCTCTAAATATTTCAGTTCTCAGTTCAATTATCCAGAAATGTCTTTGGTTAGCCATCCGATAACCGGTATTCCGGAAAAAACACAATGCTAAAGATAGAGACAGGCCGCCTAGGTCCAAAGCTGCCGACGAAACTTCTAAGCCAGTTCGCTGGTACTCAGCGAGGTGCTTTCACAACCTTTGATACCCGCTACTTCTGATTCGCAGGCCTCTACTGAGACCCATTTGGAGTCCGGTATACCACAAGATGCTTCAACTGTGGAACCTGCGGATGTCTCTACCTTGGATGGGTCCGGAGCCGCTGTGCAGGCACCAGCTTCTGAGGGTGTATTCAGGCCTACGGACTTGCATATTAAACCAATGCCTCCTTCTTCTTTAAGGCCTAAGCCTCAAACCTTGCCTAAGTAACTGACACCCAGGCTGCATGCTCAGGCCTCTATGTCTAAAAAACAAATGATAAGAATGGCTGAAGATCTTATAACGCTAATCAAAGAAAGCCAACCACCCCTTCTAAAAGACGTGGGACTGAATTTGTCTATGGATTCTGATTTTTCTGATTCTTCTGGTGATCTGGATTTACCCTTATCTACTTGTGAGGATTCTGATGCAGAGGACTCTATTCCCTCTGCTTCCCCTACAGAGGATTTTTATTTTGGTGAAATCTTGCACACTTTAGGGGAGAATTTCCACTGAGAAAGCCAGGATTTTTCTTATTCTAAGAAGAGGCTTAGGGATTTCTTACTCCTGCCTCAGCATAGGCCTTTAGCTGTACCTCCTGTACTAGACATTGTTGGTGATGCCTTTTTGGAATCTGGTTTGGCCCCTAATTCCTAGCCTTCTGCTCCCAGAAAACCTGATAGATATTGCAGGGTCTCCCTGATTCTCACAAGTTCCTTTTTAAAAATCCTATTGCGGATCCAGAGACTATTTTACAGGGACCCAAGGGCATTAAGGCTTCTACTGCTAAAAATCCTACCCCATCTGATAGAGACTCCAGAGCACTGGATAGATGGGGTAAGAAGGTTTACACTTCTGCAACATTAGCCATTAGGGCCTTAAACTGTCAGTTTCATATGTTAAAGTATCAACAACATGTTATTGGATTGCTTAAACAGAAAATTATGTTGATTCCTGACTGTGCTGAAAATAAAGAATTACAGGATTTAATGCATTCTGCTGAACAGGTTGGAAAACATACTTTGCAATGTGGATTTGATTTATTAGTGGCCTCTTGCAGGGCTGCTGTCACTGGGTCTGTACTCAGAAGGCATGTTTGGCTTAAGGAGCCTGATCATGTTAAAGCTAAACTGTTGGATGCTCCTTTAAATCTGGCCTGCCTGTTTGGCAACAAAGCTAAGGAAGTTCTTACAAAGATGGAAGATAAAGCTAAATCTAGGCAAACTGTTAGATTTCTTACAAGTTCAGCCTCCAAGATTTAGTAGGCATTGGCCATCCAAGAATTGGTCCTTTCCAGCTCAATCCAAACCCAGGCATAGTGGAAACCCCAGGTTTCAGTCCCAGGGTATGCACAAGACTAAGCAGGGGGGGGGGGTTTCGCATCCAAATCTGGGAGTAGTAAGACACCCTATAGAAGACTGTCTCAATGACATGCTTTTAAAACTTCCAAGCACTTCTCTACCGAATGCCCCTTTAGACAGAAAGATTGGTCTGAAGGCCAAAATCTGGGGACTCATTACCCAGGACAAATGGGTTTTAAATATAGTGTCCCAAGGATACAGATTTCACTTCCACATGTTACCAACACCAAGCGGGTGGCCAGATCTACCCCCAAATCAGTAGGCAGAGGCCCAAAAGCAAGTACTTTCTCTCTTAAGCATGGGGGCTATTCAGTTGGTACCAGAAGAGGAAAAGGGAGAAGGTTTCTATTAGAGACTTTTCCTGGTACCCAGAAAAGACAATTCATGGCATCCTATACTGGATCTTTCTACTCGCCTACTTGGTGATTCCAAAATTCAAGACGTTGACTCTTCACCAGTTGCTTCCTCTGCTGGGCAAGGATGCCTGGTTGGCAACACTAGATTTAAAAGAAGCATACCTGCACATCCCTATCAGGGAATCTTGCAGAAGATACCTATGCTTCAAAGCAGGCTACATGCACTATCAGTTCTCTGCACTGCCCTTTGGCTTATCTACTGTGCCCAGGGTATTCACAAAGTGCTTAGCTCCAGTCATTGCATTTTGCAGTCAAAGAAATATTCAGATATACCCATACCTGGACGATTGTGATTGCCTAATCCAGGCAGAAAGCCAGGCCATACTTTTGAATCATCTGGCCTTTGTACAAAGGGTGTTGACTTGTCTGGGGTACACCATAAACGAAAAGAAATCACACCTGGTACCCTGTCAACAAATTATATTCCTGGGAGCAAGCTTTAATACAACTTCCCAGATGGCTTTCCTCATGCAAGAGAAACTGATTCATTTGACAACCTACTTCAGACAAATGGCCACAAAAACCCTGCTTATCTGCAAGGCAAATACTGCAAGCCTTGGGGTTCATGGCCTCCTGAATTCTTCTAATTCCATATGCAAGACTGCATATGAGGAAACCACAATGGTATCTAAAAAGCCTATGGTGTCAACATTTTCAGGATGTAGAAGCAATGATTCCTATCATACCTTGCCTATGCCTAGAGTTTCTTTGGTGGGCAGAGGCCTGCCACCAAAACAAGGAACTACCATTCACATTACCCCCTGCCGCCCAAACCATAGCAGACACATCAGACTATGCATGGAGGGCTCACCTGGCAGGACAGTGCATTAATGGCAAATGGAACCCAAGTCAAATGCACCTGCATATCAATCAAAAAGAAATGTTAGCTGTACAGAATGCTTTGACACCCTTCAAGGACCGCATTCTTCCAGGACAACTAATGGTAGAGATGGACAACACCACTGTTATCTGGTACATAAACAAGTAGGGGCGTACACATTCTTACCCCCTCTGCAGACTAGCCATGGCATTGTGGAACACAGCCTTGAGCTACCAAGTGAATCTACAAGCTTAATTCCTGCCAGGAAAACTAAATACACTGGCAGACGAACTAAGCAGAAACCTCATGGATCCACACGAGTGGAAACTGTAACCAAGGATTTTCAACATGTTGACAAGCAAATGGGGGAGCCCAGATTATAGAACTGTTTGCCTCCCCCCAGAATTATCAGTTGGACAAATTTTGCACAAGGATTCCCAAGTTTGGAAAGTGGATGCTCTGTCCTTCAGCTGGAAAAAAATATCAGTTTATGCCTTTCTTCCTCTGCCTCTGCTCTCCAAAGTACTACTAAAGATCAAACAGGACAAGCCAAGGATGATTTTGATTGCACCAGACTGGCCACACCAACACTGGTACCCCCTCTTGCACAGTGTATCACAGCTGGCCCCATGGCACCCTGCCTCAGATGCCTTCCCTGCTGTCTCAGCAGGAAAACCAGATTCTGCACCCTCAGCTTCAAACACTGAACCTAGCAGCCTGGTTAATTACCAAATCCCTCCTTTACCATCTCTCAGTAAACCAGTGATGGATATCATTTTAGAGGCAAGGAGGCCTAGTACTAGAAAATCTTATACTGCAAAATGGAAAAGATTTTGTGCCTGGAACCAATCTCAAGGGATGAGCACAACAGCACCCAATCTACCTCAGATTTTACAATACTTAAACTGAGATGCTTCACAAGGGCTTGTCCTTTTCCTCCATTAAAATTCACGCCTCAGCCATTTCAGCTCATTATAACACAGAACTTCCCCTCTTTTCTCACCTTCTGCTCAAGCAGTTCCTCAGAGGGGTCAAAAATTGAAGGCCATCCAGGAGACCTCCAACTCCAGCCTGGGACATTAACTTTGTCTTGGAGAAACTCACTCTTCCTCCTTTCGAGCCAGCTGCTACTGCAGGTTTAAAATTCCTTTCTTGGAAAACAGCGTTCCTTTTAGCAATCACTTCAGCAAGAAGGGTATCTGAATTACAGGCCATTATGGCAGTGGAGCCTTTTATTATATTTTATGCGGACAGGGTGTCCCTCAGAACCATTCCATCCTTCATGCCCATGGTGGTATCCAGTGTGGCTCTTAATCAATCCATCCATTTGCCAACCTTCTTTCCTAATCCAGAGAACAAAGGGGGAACGGATACTGCACTCCTTAGATGTGCACAGACAACTTAGGTTCTACTTGGACAGGACTAAACCTAAAAGGAAATCTGAACAACTGCTGGTGGCATTTGCTGCAGGGACAGAGGGGAAGGCTATTTCAAAGCAAACCATTTCTAAATCGATAGGCCATTGTATTCATTTTTGCTATAAGCACCATGGAAAACCTATCCCACAGGGCATCAGATCCCATTCAACCAGGGCTGCATCTATCTGTACAGCCTTTCTCAGAGGCGTCCCTACTAGGGACATCCTAGAAGCTGCTACCTGGAGTTCTGTACATACTTTCACCAAGCATTTGCTAATTTTCTCTAAATCCAGAGCTGGCTTTGCCACTGCAGTCTTGCAGGGCCTTATAGCTGGTCCTAATGCTATTTTAAATTCCTCCTCCCAATATTAGCTTTGGGAATCTACCCAAATGTAATGACTGCAACAGTGAAACATGAAGAACATAGTACAGTTCTGTACACTTACCATAAATGTAGATGTTCAAGTGTATTCACTGTTGCAGTCCTGGTTACCCTCCCTCCAGCCCCCTGACTTCTTTTGGCTATACCTCTGCTCTCCTTTACTATGCTTAAAAGCTTTTTGGTGTATTTGCTTTTTTGTTGGAGGTATAACTTTATTTATATAGTTAATTGCTTCCCATTGGGGGGCACCTGACATCTGGGGCAAGAAAAACTGATGTAATGGCGTCAGGTGCATGTTTTATATCCCTGACTAAGAAGAGACAGCAACCGACGCAGGACTCAAGACTTTAATCAGGCTGACTGAGGGCTACTGCAAGCAGATACCCAAATGTAATGACTGCAACAGTGAATACACTCAAACATCTAAATTTATGGTAAGTGTACACAACTGTACTTTCTTCGCACTACCGATGTTTGACTTAAACCGACAACTTCATTTGTCTAAAGCTATCGAGGTTCTAAGGCCAAGAGTATGTGCTACGACTAGAAAACCGACGACCAAATCGCATGCACCTGCTCCCTTGCCACATCATCAAATGCTTAGAATGGCAGAAGACCTTATTATGCTGATTAGGGGAAGTCAGCCTTCCCCTGCTAAGAGAAAAAGAGACCAGTCCCCAGCAGCTTCAACAGACCAAGAGTCCGATGACTCTGAGGTATCTGATTATGAAGACATGCCCTTATCTGCTTATGAGGATTCAGATGCAGAGGAATCCATTCCCTCTGCCTCTCCCTCAGAGGATTTTTCTTTTGGTGAAAGCTTACCTACTTTAAGAGAGCATTTCCACTGGGAATGCCAAGACTATCCTCAGTCCAAAAAGAGACTCGGAGAATTTCTAGAATTGCCACAGCACAGGCCTTTAGCAATACCCCCAGTCCTGGAAGTTGGTGATGTTTTTATGGAATCCAATCTTACTCCTGATTCTTTGCCCCCTGTAGCTAGGAAACCAGACCGGTCCTACAGAGTACCTGACTCTCACATATTTCTTTTCAAGAATCCTATTGCTGACCCAGAGATCATTTCCCAGGGGACTAAAGGTATCAAGGCAACTACAGCCAAAAATTCCACCCCTTCAGACAGGGATTCCAGAGCTTCGGACAGATGGGGTAAGACAGTATATACTTCTGTAACTCTTGCCATTAGGGCATTGAATTGTCAATTTCACATGCTGAAGTACCAGCAACATATAATGGAACTTATTAAGCAAAAAGTAGCAACCTTTACAGACTGTGCAGAAAAAGAATTGCAGGAGCGTATGCACTCTGCAAGCCAAGTCAGCAAGCATACATTGCAGTGTGGCTTTGACACCCTAGAAACATCTTGCAGGGCAGCAGTCACTGGTTCTGTACTGAGAAGGCATGCTTGGCTTAAGGAGCAGACCTTGCCAAACCATGTCAAATCAAAGACACTAGATGCTCCTTTGAATAAGGACAGTTTGGCACCAAAGCAGAAGAGGTTCTTAAAAAGATGGAAGAAAAAGCTAAATCTATGCAGACAGATAAAGAATTCTTACAATTAGAACCTCCTAGATTCAGTAGACATTGCCCCTCAAAACACTGGTCCTTTCCAGCCCCCTCCAGGCCTTCTCAAACTAGACCCAGGGGAAACAGACCACCCATACTATAGTCTCAGGGTATGCAGAGATATAAGCAATGGAGTGCCCCCACCTCCAAAACAGGGAGTGGTAAGCCACCTCCTTACGAAAAGAACTCTCAATGATTTCTCTACTCCACTCCCTAAATCTGCCCAATTGCTAATGCCCCTAGGAGGAAAACTTGCCCTTCATGCAAAAAACTGGATGTCCATCAGTAAAGACCAATGGGTCCTCAACATTGTATCCCAGGGGTACAAATTTAACTTCCATTCTCTGTCAACCCCAAAAGGGTTCCCAGACCTTCCTCCAAACCAGTGGGCAGAGGCACAAAGCCAAGTCCTATCCCTGCTCTCTCTCAGGGCTATTCAGGCAGTTCCAGCAGAACAGATTTGGTCAAGGATTCTATTCCAGACTTTTCCTGGTACCCAGAAAAGAGGGCTCTTGGTGCCCAATCCTGGATCTTTCAATTCTCAACATCTTCCTGGTGGTACCAAAATTCAAAATGCTTACCCTGCAACAGCGTCTACGTGCGCTAGCCAAGGATGCCTGGTTAGTCACCCTATACTTAAAAGTAGCCCATCTCTGTAAGGGAGTCATGCAGGAAATATCTACGTTTCAGGGCCGGATCTATGCATTATCAGTTCTCTGCACTTCCCTTTGGCTTATCCACTGTGCCCAGAGTATTCACAAAATGCCTAGCTCCAGCCATTTCTTACTGCAGGCAGAGAAATATCCAAATTTATCCTTACTTGGATGACTGTCTAAGTCAGGCGGACAGTCAGGAATTGCTGTTGCAGCACCTGACATTTGTAAAAAACCTTCTCACATCCCTGTGGTACACCAATGAAAAGAAATCAAAACTGGTGCCCAGTCAAAAGATTGTATTCCTGGGAGCAAGCTTGTACACGGCATCCTAGATGGCATTCTTCACTCCAGGAAAAACAAGTCTAACAGCCTATTTCAAACAAATGGCCACCAGAACCCAGCTATCCACAAGGAAAATACTGCAGGCCCTAGGGTTCATGGCCTCATGCATACTGCTAATTCAATATGCCAGACTGCATATGAGGAAACTTCAGTGGTATGTAAAAAGTCTTTGGTGCCAATATTCTCAGGACCTGGAAACAGTCATTCCTGTCATACCCTAAGGACAGCGTTTCTTTGGTGGGCATCAGTATGCAACCAAAACAAGGGACTGCCCTTTACTCAACCCCACACCGCCCAGACCCTAACCACAGATGCATCAGATTATGTCTGTTGAGCATACATGGACAGCAAATGCATTTAGGGCCACTGGAGCCCAAGTCAAATTCATATGCATATCAACCAAAAAGAGATGCTAGCAGTGCAAAACGCCCTGACAGCTTTCAGATCCCTACTCTCTAGGACAACTACTAATAAAAACAGACAACACCACAGTTATGTGGTACATCAACAAGCAGGGAGGAACCCATTCTTACCCACTCTGCAGGTTAGCCGTGGCCCTGTGGAACATGGCCTTGGACATGCAAGTCCATCTGCAAGCTCAATTCCTGCCAGGCAAACAAAACTCACTGGCAGATGACTTAAGCAGAAATCTCCTAGACCCACACGATTGGCAGTTAGAGCCCAGCATCTTCAACCTTCTGATTCAGAAATGGGGGACCCCAGAGGTGGACCTCGTTGCCTCCCCCTGCAACCACCAGCTCGGCAAATTCTGCACCAGGAACCCTTACAGCAAGGCCTGGAAAGTGGATGCCCTATCTTTTCCGTGGGTAAATCTCTCAATTGATGCATTCCCACCTCTGCCCCTTCTCTCAAGAGTATTACTCAAAATAAGACAGGACAGACCAAGGACAATTCTGATTGTCCCGGACTGGCCATGCCAGCAATGATACCCACTCCTGCACAGCCTGACATCAGTGCCACCCTGGCACCTACACCAGAACCCTGCCCTCCTCCCCCAGCAGGAGGGACAGATTTTCCATCAGCAACTGCAAACCTTAAATTTTGCAGCCTGGCTTATCCCCTGAATCCTCCCCCAGCAACCCTAAACAAGCAGGTACTGGACGTAATTCTGGAAGCCAGAAGACCCAGTACGAGAAAATCCTATGCGGACAAGTGGAAAAGATGCTACTCCTGGAGTCTATCTAAAGGAGAAGACACAACCATGCCCTCCCTGCCCCTAATTCTGGATTATTTAGCAGATCTGCTCCACAGAGGCTTGCCCTTCTCTTCCATCAAGATACATGCCTCAGCCATTTCTGCTCATTACTACACTGAGCCACCTCTCTTCTCGCATCCTCTTATCAAACAGTTCCTGAGATGGGCAAGCAACTTAAGGCCACCAAGGAGAGCACCCACCCCTGCATGGGACCTTAACTTTGTACTGGAAATGCTCACACTTCCTCCCTTTGAGCCTGCAGCATCAGCAGACTTAAAATTCCTCTATTGGAAAACTGCATTGCTTCTGGCCATCATTTCAGCTAGAAGAGTGTCTGAGCTACAAGCACTTATGGCTGTAAAACCCTTCATTATTTTCCATGCTGACAGGGTTTCTGTCAGGACAAACCCTTCCTTTATGCCTAAAGCTTTGCCCAGTGTGGCTCTCAACCAATTTATACATTTGCCAACCTTCTTCCCTAATCCTCAAAATAAAGGGGAAATGATCCTGCACTCATTGGACATGCACAGACAGCTCAGATTCTACCTTGATAGGACTAAGCCCTTCAGAAAATCAGACCAGTTACTAGTCAGCTTTGCAACAGGGGCAGAAGGCAAGGCCATTTCAAAGCAAACCATCTATAAATGGATAGCACATTGCATCCATTTCTGCTACAAGCACCATGGGAAACCAACCCCTCAGGGGGGTCAGAACACATTCTACTAAGGCAACATCTACTTCTACAGCATTTCTCAGGGGAGTCCCTACCAGGGACATCCTGGAAACTGCTACCTGGAGTTCAGGACACGCCTTCACCCAGCACTACCATCTGCCTCTCTTTTCCAAATCCAGGGCAGGTTTTACAACAGCAGTCCTGCAGGGCATTCTAGCCAGCCCTAACTCTTCTTTACTGCCTCCACCCTTCTTCAGCTTTGGGAATCTACTTAAGTGTTATGACTGCAACAGTGAAACATAAACATAGTACAGTTGTGTACACTTACCATAAATGTAGATGTCCGAGTGTATTCACTGTTGCAGTCCTGGTTTCCCTCCCTTCAGCCCCCTGGTTTCTCTTTCTCTCTCTAAACTCTCTGTGTCTTTTACTCCCCCATTTCAGGGGTATTGGTATTTACTTTTTACTGGTGGGGTTTTCCCCCACCATAACTTAGCTCCCTATTGGGAGGCTCCTGATATTTGGGGCAAGAAAAACTGATGTAATGGCATCGGCTGCCTGATTTTATACCCCTGACGTCAGTTTTGGAGCGACAGCATCCGATGCAGAAATACTAAGTTTCTGGTATTCGGGCCGACTGAGGGCTACCTGCAGACAGATAACCCAAGTGTGATGACTGCAACAGTGAATACACTCAAACATCTACATTTATGTTAAGTGTACATAACTATACTTTTTTTATTTATTTTTTTATATATTTTTTCCCCTAACAGATTTGTTTTTCAATTGAATTGTACAGGTTATAGGTCACATTAAAGGTGCGAAAAGTTTTGAAATTATTTATTGACTCATTTTTTATATCACAAAAACCTTACAGTTTAACAGTGGTGTGTAAACTTTTTGTATCCACTGTAGTTATTATTACCACCTTTTATGTATAACTGTTTTTTGTTAAATGTCTAGTTCCAACTTATGTGTTGCATGCATATACTGTTCAGCAGGTTGGTCTATTATACAGCTGTATCTTGTCATGTCCGTTTGAGCCTATGCCACATCTTAGATAACTTTTTTTTTGAAAGCCCTCAGACAGATCAAACTCCCCCCAAAACGTATTAACTTAATAATAACACACAAAACTATGTACATCTTCAAATATTGAAGTTTTTGCTTCATAATAATAAGAAAAGGTCTAAGTTGATAGCCATACAGACAGACTAGAGTTAACCGAAAAGAAGGATTAGTCATCCTAAGACGCTTGTGCTGTTAGTAAGTACTGTTTGAATTTTTGTCTATCTTTATAACTCTCCCAGCTGAGAAAACATTTGAATGTTTTCAGTAAACACTTTCTCCAAGCCGTTTCTCTTTATCAAATTGCATTGTAGTGACATGCAAACCAGACCCAAAACTGCTAAGGGTACCTTTTTCTTTAAAAAAAAAAAATTATAATATTCAATATTTTTTTTCATTTACATGCTTTCTAATAAACTTGTTACTGGATAACACCTAGGGCGTCATTTCCTTATGCAAGCATGGGAATAAGACTGATTTTTCTTTTTGCATACTCTCTTAACCATATCTTTCCTCTCTCCTCTTCTTTTTTACATTGCAGTGCCTATATTTCTTAAAAGTGAGCAAGGGAAAAAAGAAAAAAAAAAAACCTTTTTATTTTAGTATCCTCATTGCATTTGAAAAAAAAAACTGAGAGAACTTTATTTCAAATCTTATTGGTTTTGTCTTATCTTTAAAGCTCTCCCAGCTAGGAAATCCCCTGATAGCTTTCAGAGAAAATTATGTTCTAGCCAATTTCTCTCTTTTTATTTTTCTTTTCCCTCAGTCAATCCCCTTCCACCAGATGCTGTCCAGTTTCTCTTTATCAGATTGTTTCCATGGAGACATGAGAACCAGACAGCCAGTTTCTTTTTATTAGATTGTTTCCATGGAAACATGATGACCAGCTGCAGAATTACTGCTAAGTATACATGCATTTACTAGTAAAACATCTCACAATGTTCAATATTCTTTTCCATTTACTTTCTTTTAAAATAATCGGGCTAAGGTCCTTAATTCAGTTATGTCATCATTCAAGAATGAGAAAAGGCACGTCAATTTTAACTTTGTCATGCCTTTTCAATCGGACATTTTTTAAGCATTTAATTGCCTATATTTCTCAAAACTGTACAAGAAGAAAGAGAGAAGAGGGAAGAGAATAAAAAAACAGCATCTGTTTACAATCCCCATTATACTTAAAAACAGCATGCAAAGAAAACCATACATCTGAAATACAGTACTATTAAGAAAAGAAAATGTTTTCTTTACTTAGCTTTCTCCCCTCTCTTCCCTTCCCCAAAGCATTTTTCCGAACATTAATGACATCAACGAAGGCATATACAGTGGATATAAAAAGTGTGCACACCCCTGTTAAAATGCGACCGCAATAAATGATTTCAAAACTTTTCCCACCTTTAATGTGACCTATAACCTGTACAATTCAATTGAAAAACAAATCTGTTAGGGGAAAAATATAAAAAATGTACAATAAGCTGGTTGCATAAGTGTGCACACCCTTAAACTAATACTTTGAAGCACCTTTTGAGTTAATTACAGCATTTAGCCTTCTTGGGTAGGAGTCTATCAGCATGGCACATCTTGACTTGGCAATATTTGCCCACTCTTCCTTGCAAAAGCGCTCCAAATGTGTCAGATTGGGTGGGCATCTCTTGTGCACAGCCCTCTTCAGGTCACCCCACATATTTTCTGTTGGATTTAGGTCTGGGCTCTGGCTGGGGCCATTCCAAAACTTTAATTTTCTTCTGGTGAAGCCATTCTTTTGTTGATTTGAATGTATACTTGGGGTCATTGTCTTGTTGAAAGGTGAAATTCCTCCATCTTCAGCTTTCTAGCAAATGTCTGAAGGTTTTGGGCCAAAAGTGACTGGTATTTGAAACTGTTCACAATTCCCTCCACCTTGACTAAAGTCCCAGTTGCAGCTGAAGAAAAGCAACACCAAAGCATGATACTGCCACCACCATGCTTCACCTTGGGGATAGTGTTCTTTTGGTGATGCAAAGTTTTTGAACCAAACGTACCTTTTGGAATTGTGGCCAAAAAGTTTAACCTTGGTCTCAAACCATAACACATTTTCCCATGTGCTTTTGGGAGACTTGATGTATTGTTTTGCAAATTTTAACCAGGCCTGGATGTTTTTCTGTGTAAGAAAAGGCTTCCATCTTGCAACCCTACTTGTTCCTTTAGCAAGCTATCACATGCAAATCTTACAGTGGTTACTTGCCTCCCAGTGGTCTGTTTCTACCTCACACACCTAAAATACCTGTTTCTGTCTCGCACACCATGTGTTTTTTTTGCTTAGGCCCCCTCCACCTCCATTAGAATTGTGCGATCTTTCACACTTTCAACCCTAAACCATTGGTAGATTATCAAAATAAGTTTATTCTAAAGGGACGTTTGCCTTCATGTTTTGACGAAGCTATCTCTGGAGCATCCAATGGAAAAAAAAAAGACATCTCATTATTCTTCAAGCACCTCTTTTTTTCTCCAGGTCCTCAAAAAATGTATAAAAAGATGATCTTTGGATCCTACAATTCTATTGGATCGTATGAAGTATAAACCAAAATTCTCAGATTCAGCCCCTGCTTTGGATCTGACAAAGTTCAGACACCTATCCTTGGATCTAATGGTTTCTTCAGATCTGAAGTCTCTGGAAAGTAAAGATTCGTCAGATCTGAAGACCTTAGATCACATATCAAGATCGACCTTACCAACTCTGCCTAGAACAAGGTACTCGCCTTCGCTGGACCCAGTTCCATCAAGACCGCCTTCTCCATTTTTGGAAGGCCAAAATCTGTCTGCTCTGTCCACCCAATCCTCTAGAAGTCTCAATGAAAAAGATGTAGAGAGGCTAGTGAGAAAGAGAGCTCTCAGAGCAGATTCTACCCCATTGGGTTTGGGGTACTGCAGTCGACTCCAAGTGTTTCTGACTCATCTCTGTATCTTGGAGCCTTGGTGATTGTCAGTTCTGGTCTGACCTTCAGTCTTAGGGCAGCTGTCCTCAGAGCAGGATGGGCCTAGGGATCAGAGGCTTGGCCTCTCTGATCTGGGTCCTTATCCCCCTCCAAGATGTTCTGCCTTTAGGGTTTTGGAGAGAGCTGTGCCTGCACCTCAGACCCAAGCGGTGCCTCCCCATCAGATCCTGTGTCTACTTCTGTTACACCTCTTTTGCCTTGAGTTTGAACTATTCTCTTTTACAGGAGACAGACAGTACCAAAACCTGAAGCTTCCCACCAAGGTATTTCCTCCTGTTCTGGTACCTCACTGGAGTATCCCAATAAGGAAATCCCTAAGAAGAGGGCATGCAAGAGGAAGCATATAGATTCTCCTGAATCAATCTCCGAGGACACAGATTTGATGAGGGTGAGGGGTCCCCATGGTCACCTCCTGACTGTCTCACAGGAACTCTGAAGAGGTGAAAGATTCCATCACTTCTCAGCTGGTGACCCTGCAATCGATTTTCAACTCATCCATGAGGCTTATTTCTAATGTGGCAGAAGGATCCTCAAGGGCAGTGGATTTTCAGGCATAACCAATAGGAGATACATTTGTGTGATTTTGCAGAGCCTTTCAAGTCTACATTCGTCAGTGCTTCTTTGACGGCACCTTTCTTTTTGGTCCCAAAGTAAAAGATACATTGTCTGGGTGTGAGAAGAATAGAAAGACCCATTTTGACGTGTGTACGTTTTTCCAACTCCAAAAGATCCTTTTCAAGGAATCATCGAGGTGGAGGAAAGATGTGGTTCAAGAAATCACAATAATCCTTTCATGGACACATGTGGAGGCAGAGGAGAAAGTTCAAATGGTAGATGCAACCATCGTGGCAGAGGAGGTCCGCAACATCAAGGGTCTAGAGAACCTTTCTTTGGCAAACCCTTCCAATGCTCCGGAAAGGAGGCCTGATTGTCCCCCTCTGGAGGCAGTTAGGAGTTGTTTGTCCCTGCACTGGAGAGCCTGGCTAGAAATAACAAAAGATACTTGGGTGCAGAGAATCGTATCCAGAGGATATAGAATTCCGTTTTCCCTTCTTCCTTTAAATTCCAGGAAAATCCCTGATGTTCCACCCAGAGGAAGCAAGCAGCCATTCAAATACAAAAGCTGCTAAACAAGAGTCATCCAAGAGGTCCCCCCAGACAAGAAAGAATCCGGAACTTACTCAAGATTATTCTTAGTGCCAAAGAAAACAGGGGACTGGAAACCAATTCTGGATCTCGGCAGTCTGAACAACTTTGTTCAGAAGACAAAGTTCAAGATGGTCACAGTTAAGTCCGTTCTTCCATTCTTGGAAGAAAAATTACTACATGTGCTCAATAGATCTCCAGGATGTGTACTATCATATAAAAATGAACAGAAGGTCCAGGAAATTCTTACAATTTTGGCTAGGAGACAGTCATTACCAGTTCAGAGCACTGCCCTTTGCTGTTACCACAGCCCCCAAGGTGTTGCATGGCAGTGGTAACAGCTCACTTGAGACTGCATGGATTCCAGGTTTTTTCTTACTTAGATGACTGGACAAGGCATCAACACATGACAAGAGAAAAAATAATCCAGATTTGTGCGTTGTTAGGAATAAACCTATATTTCAAAAATTCACATCTTCAGCCATCTCATACTGTAGAGTTCATAGGAGCACTACTCAACACAAGATCAACAATAGCATCTCTCCCTCTTTCCAGATTTCAAACTTTAAGATCGCAAGTCAACAAGATACTTTGCAATACCACAGTCCCAGCTCACCTAGTCCTACAAGCACTGGGATCGATGGTGGCAGCGATAACTCTTGTTCTGCTGGCCAGATTTCACATGAAGATTCTTCAGTGGATGTTGACATCTCAGTGGTCTATACTTCAGCTACCTTTATCCACTCCAATACGAATCACCAACTCATGCAAGAAAGATATGATGTGATGGTCCCAGTCGGAACTGCTACATGGCCATTTATTTGTCCCTTCTTAGCCCAAATCTGTAGTGACCATGGATTCTTCTCTGCTGGAGTTGAGGTGGGCATTACCTGAGAA
Source organism: Protopterus annectens (assembly GCF_019279795.1). Lineage (NCBI taxonomy): Eukaryota > Metazoa > Chordata > Ceratodontiformes > Protopteridae > Protopterus > Protopterus annectens. The sequence continues at coordinate 1,164,916,102 of NC_056728.1, read as the reverse complement.
AGACAGTCCAAGGCATTTGGTCCCCCAAAGAGTTCAATTTGTATATCAGTGTTCTGGAGTTGAGATCAGTGCTTTTAGCATTACAAGCCTTTCAGAATGCTCTCCCATCGGGAGCAATTGCAATACAAACAGAGAATATGTCAGAGGTTTGGTACATCAACAAACAAGTAAGAACCAAATCATACTCCCTATGTCGAGAAGCACTAAGGGTGTGGCAACAGTCGATTTCTTCCAAACGCTTGCTCTTAGCAATGCACATTCCAGGGAAGACCAATGTAATAGCAAACAAACTGAGCAGGTGCATTGTATTACCTCATGAATGGTCCCTCAGCCAGAAAGTAGTGGAAATGATTTTCAGCAAGTATGGCCAGCCTTGCTGCAATCTTTTTGCATCTTACCAGAACAAGTGCAGCAGCTTTGCCCTCATTCCCCCACAGGGGGTGTCACTGAAGGATGCTCTTCTCCCACATAGGCCCCCTCAGGTTACTGTATGCATATCCACTGATCTCTCTGATATCAAACTTCCTTCAGAGAGCTGCCAGGTTGAATAGCAAGGTCATTCTCATTGCCCCCAAATTTGGCCTCGACAAATTTGTTTCCCCTTCCTGTGGCCTCATTTTATTCATCAACCCTGGATTCTGAATCCAGCTCCAGATCTGCTGTCTCACCTGACAGAAATGATTTGTCCAGACCTTCCATAGCTCAAGCTGGCAACTTGGTTTCTCTATTTCCAGTAATAGCCAGACAATCTATATTCTCTTCCCTTGTTCGCCGAATTTTATTATCTTCCTTCAAACCATCTAGAAGAAAAACTTATGCTAACAAGTGGAAGAGAATTGTGCACTGGGCACTTCAAAATGATGTCGACCCCTTTTCCGCACCAATTCACACTGTCCTGGAGTTCTTGTCATTGCTTTTTGATCAAGGGGCCAATTGTTCCACAGAAAAGGTTCAATTTACAGCGATTTCCAATTTCCATATTGGTCTTGATGGCTCTTCCCTTGACTCACATAAACTTTGTAAGACCTTTCTGTGAGGAACACTTCTGTTGAGACCCCCAGTTAAAGATCCTACTCCACCGTGGAACTTAACACTGGTACTGCAAGCGCTGGTCCTTCCGCTTTTTGAACCTGTAAATACTTGTGAACTAAAATTTCTGTCTTGGAAGACTTTGCTTTTTTGGTGGCCATTACCACTGCTAGATGAATTTCAGAAATTCAGACTTTGTCTCTGAAACTTCCATACCTAATTTTTCATAAGGATAGAGTAACATTGTGAACTAATGCATCCTTTTTGCCTAAAGTAGTATCAGAATCCAACCTTAATCAATCTACCAGTTTTTTTCCTCAAAATATACAAAGATGAATAGTTCTTGCATACATTAAATGTGCATAGGCAACTGTGTTTCTGTTTACACAAAATAAAAGACTTCAGAAATTCACATCAGTTGTTTCCCTTACTAAAAGGAAATTGGGCAAGCCAGTGTCTAGAGTTTCCTTAGCCAAATGGCTTACCAATCGCATTTCCTTCATTTATAATGAATTGAACTTGCCTTTAATTAAGCAATTCCTTGCTCACTCTACAAGATCGATAGCAACTTCCTTATCCTTTCATTCAAGAGCCTCCATGGATGACAGTTGTGCAGCAGCAACTTGGACATCACCTTACACCTTCATTTCTCATTATAAACTGAACATAGTTTCTAGAAGTAGGGCTTCATTTGGCTCAATGGTGCTTAAGAATATCCGTCCTTGAAAGCCACCCTGGGATTCCAGTAGCTGGGGACTCTGTCCCATCAGTTGAGGAGAGAATGAAAATTGAAAACATTAGATAAAGAAGTTATGTATTTACCATAATGTTCTATCTGTGTTGTCCATTTTCTTCCTCAAATCCCCACCCATCAACCCGCAACCAATGATCTGAAGTAGGAGATTCATTTGTCAGCAACCTGTGGGGTATGGATCCGATATCGGATCCGAACCGGCATGGTTTATCCAGCTATGGATCCGAGCTCCTAGCTCCTCCCCTCACCCATAATGCCCTGCTCTCCCTACATGACCTCAGATCTAGTTTGCCGCGTTCATGGTGACAGCTTGGTCTTTGAGCTCCTACAGCTAAGTGGAAATTTGTTATTTAATAAGGGTTTTTTCGATCTTTAAATAGTACCTTTGTGTGAAAGTTATAGGTTCCCCATCCTTTTAAACTGTTTTTGGTTAATTTACAAAAATTTTTGTGTAACTCCCTCCCCTCGCTGGTAGCGTAGTTGTGTGTGCGTGGTCTTTGGGGCCTGTAGTGTGTCTGAGTAGTTAACTTTGTTAACTTGTTAGTTTTAAATTTTTTTTTCTGTTAAAAAAAAAAAAAAAAATGTCAGAAGCCCCAAAGGTGATATTCTCGAAATGCTCCGAATATGGCCATAAGCTGTCCCCTGCTGATGGCCACACTCGGTGCATTCGATGCCTTGGGGTTGAACACCTCACTTCTGGATGTTCAATCTGTGCAGGGTTCAACCCCAGGGCATTGAAGGAGCGGAGGTCGAAGCTGGTCTTGGTGGGACTTTTGCCCCCGGGCTCTGCTTCGGCCTCTGCCCCGTTGGTAGTTACCGCTCCTGCGGTACCTGCCCTACCTGCTCCTGCTCCTCCTCCCGGGACTCAAACTCCTTCTACGGGTTCGGAGGACAGGGAAGCTAGGAAGAAGGACCGGAGAGAGAACCACCACAAGTGGCGGGCCGAGACCTCCGTCTCGGCCCCGCCGGCTAAGCGGGCTTCTCCTCCGGCCTCTCTAGCTACTGGTTCTCCTACTCCTCGGCTCCGGTCCCCGACCTTTTCACCGGGACCTGAGAAGGAGGAGACCCGACTTCCTTCGAGGCTGTCGAGACGGTACTCTAGGCCTACCTCAGTAGCCTCTTCGAGGTCCACTTATAGTCTTTCAGACGCTGATCTGGACTGGATGATGCAAAGGTTCATCCAGGCCCAGATGCAGATGGGAGTGCTCCTGCCTCCCCCTCCCCCCTGGGGGGGAGCTCGACCCCCATTTTCAAGCCCATTGCTCCTTCTCCGACCCGCTACCCGGGTTCGGAGCGCTCGGAGCCGGGTAGCTTTGGAGCCGGGGGTGGGTCGGCTCCGATAGTACTGGCTACTTTGGATCCGACCCTGCCCTCGAGTGTGTCGGATCCGACCTCTCGGAGCCTTGGCCCAAGTTTCGGATCTGAGGGATTCAGTGTGCCTTCAGCGCCGTCCATGTCGGAGCGCACTGGCCCCTCAGATCCGAGGAGCTCGGCGCCGGCTCCGATCCACTCCTCGGATCCGAGGGGGAGCCGACTGTCGGATCCTTTGGTCGAGGCCATCTCCCCTTCGGCTTTTGATGTAGTGGAGAGGGCATCCTGACCCCCGGCACTTGCTTCGGCTCCGTCCCGCACTCCATCTGCTCTGGGTCAGGCTTCCATCACCCGGCCACTGGGACAGCCCGTTTCGACGCCCCAAGCAGTTCCTGTGGAACTAGACACTGCTTGCGAGGGTTCCTCAGACAGCCCCCCCCCCGAGGAGGCACCTCGCAAGCACACGTGTAAAAGGAGGCACATAGACTCCCCCGAGTCTTTAACTGAAGACACGGACTTGGAGGAAGGGGAAGGCTCCCCAAGATCACCCCCCGAGGATGTCTCCTTTGGAGACATCATGGAAATGCTTCGTATAAGAGGTGGGTGGTCTGCCCCAAAGTCTTCGGACGAGTCCGTGTTCTTGGAGGCATTCGAAGCGGGCCCGTCTACCTCTTGGGTGTCCCCTCCTGCCGACCCCCTGTTGGACCTCATTACCACCAGGGAGTGGAAGGAACCGGACACCGTGGAGCCAATTCCCAAAAGGCCAGACAGGATTCTCAGCCCCCCTGCTGACCGTGCCCTCTGGAGTAAGGGTCCTCCGGTAGATGCCATGTTGACGGCAGCAGCCACCAAGAGGGAACTCACCCAGGAGAGTCCCTCAGTCCATCATCCGAGCAAGGAGTCTCGGATGATGGACCGCTTGGGGAAGCGAATGTTTAGTTCAGCGACCTTCTCAGTGAAGGCGCTCAACTATCTGGCACATGTTATTAGGATGCAGCGCGATCTTATTAAAGAATACGCTGCATCCCCCCCAGAGTCCATGTCGGAGGAGGACAAAGTGTTGCACTCCACCCTTATGGCCACTCTTCGGTCTGTTACAAATACCTCTATGCGGTTGCTTTCCCATGCTACTGAGGGAGCCGCTAGAGCTGCAGGAGTAGGCCTAGTCACGAGACGTCAAGCCTGGCTCTGCCATTGCGATTTCACGGAGCCCTTCAAGGCGTCTTTCGCGAACGCCCCCTTTGATGGTTCTGCCCTTTTTGGCAAGACTGTTCGCGACACCTTGGTCCAGAGCGAGAATGACGGGAAGACGCTGTCTGCCGTCGGAGTCCGCTTCTCTGTGCCCCAGAGGTCCTACTCTAGGAACCAAAAGGGCCAGAAGAAGATGTGGTTCCGGAAGTCGCAGCAATCCCAACCCGCTCCGGACAACCAGTCCTTCCGTGGCAGAGGAGGACAGGGCGGACGCCGCCCCAGAGGCAGAGGGGCTCCCAGGAATTTCGGGTCCAGAGAACCTTTCTCTGAGCGGCCCGCGCAACAACCCTGAGGGGTTGCCCAACTGCTCCACTCTGGAGGCAGTCGGGGGGCATTTTCCGGAGCACCTAGCGGCATGGGAGTCCATAACAACAGACCGCTGGGTCCTCCGTATCATATCCAGAGGATACAAAATCCCCTTTCTTCGTGTCCCGAAAACAAAATCCCTCCCCAACGTTCCACCCGATCAGAGGGAGGCCGCTTCAGCAGAAATTGACTATCTGCTGAGGAAAAGAGCCATCCAGCCCATCCCCCCAGACCAGATCGGATCAGGGTTCTACTCCAGGTTCCTTTTAGTGCCAAAAAAGACGGGGGACCTAAGACCCATTTTAGATCTGTCCCTATTAAACCTGGCAGTTCCCAAGGAGAAGTTCCGGATGGTCACTTTACAATCTATCCTCCCCCTTCTGGGAGAGAATCACTGGATGTGCTCCATAGACCTCAAGGACGCGTACTACCACATACTAATGGACAGACGGCCCAGGAGGTTTCTTTGCTTCCGGCTGGGAGCCAGTCACTACCAGTTCAGGGTCCTTCCCTTTGATCTCACCACAGCCCCCAGGGTGTTCACCAAAGTACTAGCAGTGGTTGCGGCCCACCTGAGGCTTCAGGGGGTGCAGGTCTTTCCGTACCTGGACGACTGGCTTCTCACCGCCCCAACAAGGCATCTACTATCTTTAGCAAGGGACTCCTTTCTTCAACTAGCTCCCTGGCTAGGTATCACAATAAACGTAGCAAAGTCCAACCTGGCCCCTACTCAGCTGATAGATTTCATAGGTGCCAGGTTAGACACAAGGAAGTTAAGAGCCTTCCTCACAACCGACAGAATTCGGAATCTTCGACTCCAGGTGCGGGCCATCCTCCACTCCAGCTCAGTTCCAGCGGAATTGATCCTGACGGCACTAGGGTCCATGGCGGCAGTGATTTCTCTTCTCCCGCTTGAACATGCGGGTACTTCAGTGGACACTTCAAGTACAATGGTCTTACCTTTCTCTTCCCCTGCATCATCCCGTTGCAATCAGCAAGGCTTGCAAGCGGTCTCTTTTGTGGTGGCTCCATTCAGAGGATCTCCTAGGAGGCCGCCCCTTTTGTGCATCTCCCCCCCTTGCCACAGTGACCACGGACGCATCCTGCCTCGGGTGGGGGGGCACTTTGCGGGACAGACGGTCCAAGGCACGTGGAATGACTCAGAGACCTCCCTGCATATCAATGTTCTGGAGATGAGGGTCGTGCTCTTGGCATTGCAAGCACTGCAGGCCTTTCTTCCCCTGGGAACAATTGCGATTCAATCGGACAACATGTCAGTGGTCTGGTACATCAACAAACAGGGGGGAACCAGGTCTTACCCTTTATGTCAGGAAGCCATGAGAGTGTGGGAATGGGCGATCTCCACCAACCGCTTTCTCATCGCAATGCATATTCCGGGTCAGTCCAACATCCTTGCGGACAAACTCAGTCGCACCATTCTCTCCCCGTACGAGTGGTCTCTCAATGCTCAAGTAGCGAAACGTATCTTCGCACGGTGGGGAACTCCTTGTTGCGATCTCTTTGCATCTCCCTTAAACACCAAGTGCGACAGTTTTTTCGCTCTAATCCCTCCTCCAGGGGATTCCCCGAGGGACGCTGTGGTGCATGCTTGGCCTCTCGGTCTTCTGTATGCATACCCCCCTCTTCCTCTGATGCTCCAGGTTCTTCAGAAAGCCTCTCGGTTGGGGTGCAGAATGATCCTCATAGCCCCATTCTGGCCTCGGCAGATCTGGTTCCCTTACCTGAAGTCTCACTCAGTGAATCCACCTTGGATTCTAGATCCCATCCCGGATCTGATAACACACCCATCAAACCTACCATCTCCGAACCTGGACAACCTGAAGCTAACTGCTTGGCTGCTCCAGTTCCACTCCTAATTAAGACTCCCGGTATTTCATCTCCCGTTAAGGCTATCCTGGTAGCGGTGCACAAACCCTCTACCAGAAAAACTTACCGCAGTAAGTGGAAGCGATTCTCCATCTGGGCGGAGCGGCAAGGTCTAGATCCCTTCTCGGTACCCCTTCCTATGGTCCTAGATTTCCTTACCACTCTTTTTAATGATGGCGCCAGTAGTTCCACGGTCAAAGTTCAGCTAGCGGCCATTTCTCTTTATCATGTTGGTCATGACTCTGGACCTCTTATGTCTGCCAAGTTATGTAAAATCTTCCTAAAAGGCACCTTTCTGCTTAGACCCCCTGTCAAACAGGCGGTTCCACCATGGGATCTTTCTTTGGTTCTTCAGGCCTTGACCGCTCCCCCCTTTGAACCTGCGGCCACTGTAGATCTAAAATTCTTATCTCTTAAGACTGCATTTTTAGTAGCCATTACTTCAGCCAAAAGAGTTTTGGAACTTCAAGCCCTTTCCATAAAGCCGCCTTACTTGATCTTCCATCCGGACCATGTGTACCTCAGGATCAATCCCTCTTTTCTCCCTAAGGTAGCTTCGGAAGCAAACATTAATCAGTCCATCAACCTCCCTGTTTTCTTTCCTAACTATCAGAACAAAGGCGAGTACAAGCTGCATTCATTGGATGTTCACAGGCAGCTTCGTTTTTATCTTAACAGAACAGCTGGTCACAGGCAATCCGATCAGTTGTTCGTTTCCTTTGCCAAATTTAATCTGGGTAAACCAATTTCAAAAGTCTCCTTGTCACGATGGATTTCCCATTGTATTTTATTAGCTTACCAAGCTTCTGGGAGGCCCGCACCGGACAGAGTTCATGCTCATTCAACCCGGTCCGTTTCTACCTCAGCAGCCTTTAAGGCTAGGATACCTCTGGATGACATTTGTTCAGCGGCCACTTGGGCTTCATCTCATACTTTTATTTCTCATTACAAGCTGGATATCACGTCTAGAGGTAGAGCATCCTTTGGCTCCGCGGTGCTCCGGAATATCCTTCCATGACGGCCGCCCAAGATTCAGGTAGCTGGGGACTCTGTCCCACAGGTTGCTGACAAATGAATCTCCTACTTCAGATTTAGAAGTTATGTACTTACCATAACGTTCCATCTGAGTAGGTGTATTCATTTGTCTGCAACCATCCCGCCCTCCTATCCCCCTGACCTTGTCAGTTTCCTGCATAGAGTGTGTTACCCTTTATTAGGGTATCTGATACAGGGCAAACTCGATCTGAGGTCATGTAGGGAGAGCAGGGCATTATGGGTGAGGGGAGGAGCTAGGAGCTCGGAACCATGCCAGTTCGGATCCGATATCGGATCCATACCCCACAGGTTGCAGACAAATGAATACACCTACTCAGATGGAACGTTATGGTAAGTACATAACTTCTAATTTTCTGGAACTTCGAGTGGATAGAGCAAGTTTTTTGAGGTCTTCCCTTTGCATTCTATGGCACCAGATATAGTTTTGTGCTACCCTTATCTGCTATAATACTGCTTAAGATTTTTCCATCAGAGTAAAATGTCTATTCTTTTGCTATAGTCTGCAAACAAAAACTGAGATAAGAGTTGGTGCATTCTGAGTAAGTGAGAAGCTCAAGAGTTCAAGGTTGCCACGAGCTTTTACAATGGCCGAGTCAGATCCGAGGGCACAGATCTGAACCCGTCAGTTGAGGAAGAATGAAAATGATCAACACAGATGGAACATTATGGTAAGTACATAACTTATTTTTTTTATGAGACAATACCTCAGTACATTCAACACTTCTAGGTAACTAAGGTACCATTTTATAAGGCACAGCTGACAAACTGAAACACTCAGCAACAGCTTCTTATACCTCTTTTCAAGTAACAGTAAACTGCAGGAAGATAAAATATCTCAGTGTCTCATAGACAACATTCATAACCACAGATCACCTCACTTTTCACCCAGTAGGAGAGAAGTATAATATTACTTAACACATTGGCCAGTATACATGTGGGTGTGTATGTGTGTGTGTGTATGTATATATATATATATATATATATATATATATATATATATATATATACCGAAATTCCACAATCCCAAGACTCTGAATCCCAAGGACCACAATCTCGAGATTGCCGAATCTTGAAACTTAAAAAAAAAAAAAACCTAAAACATACAATGAACTATTCTAACGTGTATGCAGGGGGGCAAGCCCCCCTGCACCCCTTCCACACCCCCTGCAACTTAAACATACCAACTCCAAGATCGCACTACAGTGGAATGAATGGCAAAGTTCCCATTCCCCACTGTACAGCAATCCCCATTCACTACGTTTGAGATTCCGTAATCTCGAGATTCAGACTTTCGGGATTGTGGAATTTTGGTATTCTGTAGTGATCCTGTATATATATATATATATATATATATATATATATATATATATATATATCTGTACACACACACACACACACACACATATATACATGTGTGTGTCTGTATGTATATATGTGTATGTATATATATATATATCTAGGGGTCTATATTATAAGCACGAAAAGACAAAACCACGAACGCTCACATGAGCGAAAATGCCAGTATAATCGAATTTGCTATTGTGGGTGGCTGTGCCCCCCACACCACCCGCTAACTATATATTCTAACTACAAGGTCGCACTACAGTGAGGAAAGGGCAAATATCCCACTCCTCACTGTAACACGACCCCACAATCACATTTTCGATTCCCGGCATTTTCGCTCATGTTGATTATAATATAGACCCATATATATATATATATATATATATATATATATATATATATATATATATATATATATATATACATATATATATATATATATATATATTACTTATTTACCAAGAGTGGATACTACAAATAATTCAGAAGTCTGTTTAGTTGAATTGAGAGACCCCCATATTCCCCTATGTGTAAGACACTAGTTCATCAGCTAAATACAGCCCTGTTAAATAAAAAAAAATGCAGTGAGTCTAACACTAGAAAAGGAGTTGCTTTTATTCATGGTACTTACTGGTTTCCATAAAGGACAAATGTGTGGTGGCCAGCCGTAGAGCTTTCATATCTCAAGCAGTTCATAGTGACAGAAAAGTTCAGGATGGTACTGCCAATGCCATCAGAGTAAACGTCCTTCATGGTAGTGCTGCATATGAAATAAGTCTAGCTTCACATTCCACTAAGGCCATTACATAGAATATGTCTTACTTGTAAGCTGGCTTGCTGTTTCAGTTTACACCTCTTTTGTTTTTGTTTATTGCCTGCCATAGAATGCACTTAGCTCCACTCAGTGCACACTGAAGTAATTAAATGAATATTTCCCCTTTCTGGATGACTATTGGGCAGTGACTGAGACTTGAAACATTTTTCATTACCAGATTTCTAATGCAATATATCCTTCCAGAAATGGGCTGATTGCAGCAAAGTGAAAGTCACACTTGTCACCCCAAAAAAGGAGTGATACTCAGTTCTACTGTAAATCATTGAATAACACATTGCTAAGGCTACAGATAGTAAAAAAGTCAGAACTTCAACTGAATGAAAAAATATTTAAATTATTTTTTTTTTCCTAGGGGAAGCCTCTGTGCACCCCCACGACCCTCTTAAAAATATACTGATTCCATAGACACACACTGGCCTAGAAAACTGAAAAAAAAAGTTTTGAGTTACTGCTAGCTCACAAATAGAACCAGAGCTGGCAGTGATTTTCAGTGCAGTAGCTGACGAATTTAGTCTTGCTCACTTTACATTCAATCACTGGTAAGGAAACCATGACATTCTTCACTGGACCATATTGGTTTCAAACCCAAGAACAGTCTTTTATCTTTGGGACAGCATTTAGGATATTTCAAGCTACATGATCCGTATGTCTTCTCTGTTGCATTTGCTACAAGCCGAAATCTCAGAGCACTGGTACACATTTTCTGCATTCTACCTGTCCTTCACAATGTCACATGAGGAATCTCCATGGTTGTTAAATAATATGGAATCGGTCCTCAGACTCTCTGGAAGACCCAGTTTTGTAATCATTAATGAAATCTATTTTCTGACCAGATCGTTGCAAAATTTCATTAGGAATACATTTCAGTCTACAATTGCAGCAGGCAGAATGCACATTGGAAGCATATTTCAAGAGTCTGTCACCGCAGAGTTGATGGTTTCCACAGGAAAGGAACCTTTGCATCACATTAGTTGAAATTAATGCTTCTTCCAAAGTGCCAAAACTCCAGTAGCATTTCAAGCTATCTTCACCTTAGGTATTCTTTAGACCAACACAGAGAACTGAATACTGCTGTAGTATCTCAGCAAACGTGGGAGCACAAAAATCAAACCAGCTGTGCCGTAGTAGTGGTTAAATCAGCAAGTAGAGCAACTCAGTCGATCTTTAATGGTGTTTATCTTCCTAGCATAATGTACTGGTATGCTTGGTAAGCTGACATTTGTACTTAATACACAAAAAGCAGTTGAAGAACTGTCTCAGTGGTTAATATCTCTCTTGTGTGGACTTCCAAGATGGCTGCACATTGAGTAACAACTTAACTCTAGCTCTCCCAGTGTGAAAACAGAAACTTAAAAGAGAAGGCCAGTAGACTTTTGTGTTTATGGATACATATCAGTAACTGTCTAGTAAGTGTACTGCATGGATGCCCGGAAAAAAGGAATACATAGTACCTGGAAAATATTCAGCTACAAAAAGTGAAGTGAGGAAGAAACACTGATTGGGGAAAGTAATGTAACTGTTCAGAAAAAAGCAATGCAACCTCCAGACATGACTTCCATTAACCTACAGAAAAGTACAAGACAACTACACACAGACCTGATTAAAATAAATGAGACACTGATGGAGTATATCAACACAAACAAGTGGTCGGAAAAAATGGAAGAAGCTTTAAACAGATATTCAGATGAGATAATAAAGCTGCAAAAATCAAAGGTTGAGAGGAAGAAAAGGCTGGCTGAATATTGAGACTGCTTAATAAGAGATGTTTAAAAAATACTAGAATTAGAGGACAGAGCATGTAGGAAAAATATGAGATTTCAGCTATACCAGAGAAGCTGGAAGGAGCAGACTACAATAATTTTATGAAAGCACAAATAAGCAACTATACCAGTATTCCACAGCAGGAGTTGTTACTTGAAAGGGTGCATCATGTGTATGCTCCAAACATGGCTACGAGAAGGCAACCTAGACCTTTAATAATAAATATGTATTCCAACCAGCAGAAGTGGTTGATTCTGATAAAACTGTGGCAGGAGGACAAAATGCTAAAAGTGGGAGACAGCAGAGTGTTTGTGGAGAATAATTACTCAATGCTCCCCAGGCAGGAGTAAATTCATTCCACTATTCAAGGAATGTCAAGACACAGGTGTGAGATTCAAACTGCTGTACACAGCTCTCTTCAAGCTATTCTTCCCTGGATGGGCAAAATCATTTTTTGATAAAGTACATGCTACAGAGGAAATGCAAAAGTTTGTATAACAAAAGTAAGCTGTGAAGCAGGAGATGATTCTGATTTTTGTTCTTGTATTAAACACCACCAAAAGACTGTACCTGTGAAACCTTTTCTACTGTTTCAAAGGAAAGTGTTGAAGAGAGCATGAGGGTTGACTATAAGAACTGAGAATACATTGGAAATGAAGCAGAGAGAGGATTTGGGAGATGGAGATGAACAGTAATAAAAGTAGTAAAACCAGAAACTTAATGTGGGATTACAGAGCAATAATTGTGTAATAACAAGAAAACTCTGGAAATATTGGACTTTTTCGGAATTTGTTGCACTTGTGGGGACTCTAAAGTATATGCCCTACTTCATGTCATTAATGTTCAAAAATGCTTTGGGGAGGGGAACAGATTGGAGAAGGTTAACTGTAACCAAAGAAAACTTTTTTTTCTTAATATCACTATTTTTGTGGTGTATGTTTTTTTTGCGTGCTGTAAAGTTTTCTCAATTATTTTTAAGTGTAATGGGGATTGTAAATAGGTCCTTTTGTTCTTTTTTTTTTCTTTTTCCCTTCTCTCTTTCTTCTTGTTCAGCTTTAAGAAATGTAGGCACTACAATTTAAAGAAAAAGCCTCATTAAAAGAGCATGACAAACAAAAAAATAATGTGCTTTTTCTCATTCTTGCATGGGGGAATGACTGGATTAAGGACCTTAGATTGATTTAGCAACACATTTTAAGAGAAAGCAAGTAAATGAAAAAGAATATTGAATATTTTTTTTTCTAACAAATGAGTGTATCCTTAGAAGCAATTATGCATCTGGCCCTCATGTCTCCATGGAAACAATCTGATAGAGAAGTTGTCTTGTTCTCATGCCTCCACGGAGACGGTCTGATAACGAGAAACTGGTTCTCATATCCCCATGAAGACAATCTGATAAAGAGAAACTGACTACAGTTTGGTGGAGAGTGACTGGCTGGGGAACAAAAGAAAAGAAAAGAAAGACGAAAGTGGCTAGGAGATAATGTTCTCTAAAAGCATTCAAGAGTTTTCCCAGCCAGGAGAGCTATAAAGATAAGACAAGACCAGTTAGGACTTAGTAGAAGCACAGGCTGCACCAAGCTTCTTAGCATGGATAACCTTTGTTTTAGGTTAACTTGAGTCTTAGTGTGTGGCTGTTAGTTTGGGACATTTGTTCCTATGGGGGGGGGGTAAAACTGTAGCATTTGAAGATGTACATTGTTTTGTGTGTTTGTGTTACATTAATATGTTTTAGGGGTATATTGGGGTTTGTCTTTTTTTGTTTGAGTGCTTTCAATGAAACAAAAAGTTTGGTATGATGTGACATAGGCTTAAATGAATATGACAAGAAGCAACTATATAAAAGCTCAAGCTGCCGAACAGTGTGTGCATGTAACACAAAAGATGGAACTAGACATTTAATAAAAGGTGTTATACATAAAGGTTGGGAATAATAAATTTTTAATCCAGTGATGCTTTCTGTAATGTCTTTAAATGTCAATGGTCTCACAGATAAATATAAAAACGAATAGTGAACTATTTTAAAAAAATGTAGTGTGCAAATAGCTTTAGTACAGGAGACACACTTGGAAAGAACTGAACAAGTAGATTTGATAAAGAAGGTTTTCAGGATTGTTATTCAGCAGAATATTTTTGACAAAGGAGAAATAAGTATATTAATTTCAAAAGGAGCCCCAATAGTGATAGAAGAGAATAAAAAGATAATGGCAACTTTGTACTACTAAGTGGCTACTGGCAAGTGAGGCAGATTACACTAGCATGTATTTATATTCCACATAAAACTGCTATAATAGAGCTTAAGCAAATTCTGGGAGAAGTAATCTGTTTTCAGCAAGGAGTTTTACTTATAGGTGGGGACTGGAATTTGATTTGCAGCAGTGAAGATGTGTCTGGAGCACCCAGAAGGGAAAGTATAACAAAGGTGGGTAGATTTTTGAAGGCATTTATGAAAATATTTGGCATGGAAGATATTAATTCAGTAATAGGAGTTTACATATTATTCCCAAGATATAAAAACTTGGCTAGGCTACACAGAATTTCCATTTCACAGGAACATGTGGATTTAATTGAAGGTATTGATATGCACCTAATAAGTATTTCAGATCATGAACTAATGATAATTAAAAACACAGGGTAATGAAATAAAACTGTGAATCTGGCTCTTTCCCACCTATCTCTTGAAAAGAGAAGAATTTAAGGAATGGGTAGTGGAGATTATTCAGGAGCTATTAGAGAGTATAGAAATTTCCTATGAAAATATAGCTAGGGAGTAGGACAAAATTACGGTGGAGTTTAAAATTAGGGTGGAAATAAAAGAAAGGCATTTATGGTTAAGAAGTAACAAGAATTATTTAGAGGGACTGGCAAATGTTAAAGTATTGCAGAACAGGGTGAATCTCACAGAGCAAGAAGAGGATCAACTGCAGAATGCTAAGCAGAAAACCAGGGATTACCTCAGTAATATGCATGAGTTTAGAAAGATTGCTGTTTAACAACTGTTTTTTGATAACAGTAGAGCACAAAAACTTATAGCACAATGACTCGAGCAACAGAAAGTAGAAAGGGCTGTCCTCAAGCTTAGGGAGCCTATAACAAGGAAGGTAACAAGAGATCCTGTTGACGTATTTGAAATAGTTCGGAAATTCTATGGAAGTCTGTATAAAGCAGAAAAATATGGAAATCGAGAAAAGATACAAATGGAAATGTTTATGGAAGAATTAAATACGCCAAGATTAGAGGTAGATGAGGCTCAGTTACTAATGGTTAGGATAGGAGGAGATGAGATAAAAATTGTGATGTATAGCCAATCTACAGGAATGTCCCCAGGAATACATGGCATTCCTCTGCAAGTTTGGAAGGTATGAGGGAAAAAACTGATAAAGATCTGGAAGGTTTTGTTTAACAGTATTTTAAAAGGAAGAGAAGTGCCAACATCCTGGAAGAAAGCAGTGGTAGCTGTAATACCTAAAGAGGGTAAAGATCCATCTGACCCAGCTTTCACACAGACCCATTTCAATACTAAACACGGTTATAAAGTGTTTGTGTCTTTAATGGCTAAAAGAATAACAAAAGTAATACTGAAATTGGTAGATATGGATCAGTGTGGTTTTATGGAGGAGAGGTAAATATTTGACAACATTAACAGAACATTGATGATCCAGAGGGAAGCAGAATGTAAGAAGATACCATTGTTGTTGACGGTCTTGATGCAGAGAAAGCATTTAATAGAGTACGCTGAGACATAATGAGCAGGGCAATGGAAGCATTTGCATTTCCTGAAAAAATATAAGATTGATTAGGAGGATATATGAGGGTTGGGAATTGAAAATTAAAGTGGGTGGAGTCCTCCCTGATAATTTCTGCTTGAGGAGAGGATCCAGATAAGGGTGCCATCTTTTTGTTTGCATTATATTTAGAACCACTGGCAAAGAAAACAAGGGACTCAGAAATTCAAGGATATAATTGGTTTGGTAGTCAGGAAAAGCTGGCTAAGTTTGCAGATGATATCATTTTATACCTGACAAAACTAGAAAGATGCATTACAGTGCTGTGGAACATTTTGAGACAGTTTCAAATCTTTGTGGATAAAAAAAATGAATGAAGCTAAAGCAAAGGCAATAAGAGTAAATTATGTACCCACACATGAATTGTTTCAGCAATATCCATATTTATGGGGATGTGATAAAATGAAGTATTTAGGAGTATGGATTAAATGAATCTGTTGTGGCAGCTAAGGATATGTGTGAAGAGACTAAAAAGAAAATACAAAAACTCACAAAATGGAAAATGTGTTATATGGATATGGATAGTAAAATACAAGTAGTCAAAATCTTTTTATTCCCTTTAGTGTTATACACAGGTAAGGCATACTTTTATCAACCAGAGGAGAAGTTGTGGATAGCAATAAGGACTTTATCTGGGAGGGGATGATGCCAAGAGTCAAATAGGAGAAGCTGATTCTTCCAGTAGAATAGGCAGATTGTGATTACCCAATTTGAAAGGGTATTTCAGAGCTACACAGTTAAGGTTCCTATACATAGCACAAGCAGGAAACTATAATTCAAAATGGAAAGGAATGATGTTGAAATAGGAAGGAAGTTCAAGAAACAAGGAGAGCCTGGGATTTTGGATGCAGGCCTTTAACAAGAATAACAATAGTCATACAGAATATTATATTCATAAAGTAGCAGAAAGTATTCTAAGAACCAAGCCAACACGGGAATGGAGAAAGGAGAGTTTGTCGATAGGGATGACTGCAATTAGGGATATAGACAATAGGTAATAGGGGGCTGGAATTTATTGGAGAAAACTAGCAAAGGAACCAAGATATTGGGAGCAAATAACTAGAGAGGGAAAGGTAAAAGAATGGAAAGAGGCCAATAATTTATTTGGACTGCAGGTTAGAGATTACTTTCCCTATCAAGAATTGATATCAGAATATAAGCAAAGAGAAAGAAATAAAGGGGTCCTAAATGAAAGGCCAGCACTGGCAGAGATTTTAGTAGAATCTAGAGCAGAAGCTGCCATTAAAAAAGGAATAATTAGTAGAGTATATAAAATATTGCATGATAACTATAAGAATCAAAGTTAGAAAGGAGTGGGAAGAGAGATTGCATAAGCAATTTATAAAGAAACAATGGGAGGATATGTGTATGTTTCCCAAATATGCAATAACATCTAGAAGATTTAGGATTTTTGCTTGGAAATGTTAACATAGATATTTTTGTACCCCAAGTAGACTCCATAGAATTGTTTTCTCAGGTAGAGAGCAAATGTTGGAGGTGTAACAGGGACAAAAGAGGTACTTGGGAACATATTTTCTGGGAGTGAGGTGGGTTGGTGGACTTTAAGAATTCCCTGTGGGAAGCACTGTTGGAGATGCTGAATGGGCAGATTGGTTTTTTGAGGGAGATGATTTTTCTGAGCTACGGTACAGAATCGGAATTGCCTAGACATGGTAAGGACTTGCTGTGTCTAATTATGGTGGCTGCCATAAAAGCAATTACTAGAAAATGGAAATAAAAATCTAAACCAACTATATTAGAAGCTGTGAATATAGTAACAATGTTAAAACTGGAATTGAGATCTTTAGAAAAGGGTTGGAGCAAACTACATAAAAAAATGGCAATTGTGGGAACAATACATACAGGGGAGGAATGAGGTTTAAAAAAAGGCAAGACTTAAATGAGCTAGGTAATGTTTGACTGAAAACAATTGGGTAAAATATAAGCAATGTATAATGTTTGCAACTGGAAATGTGTCAGTATGGTTTCTGATGTAAAATGCTTTGCATCTAGGATTGTGTTGGTGTGGTTTGTTTTCATTTATAAATGTATGATTCATTATGTCATAACTGATTGTTTAGTAAAGCTGTGTCATGATTAAAAAAGGGCAGGAATTGAATAATGTAATGTTGCTTAGGTCATATGATGTATATCAATAAATGTGAAGTATGTTTGTAAATGTTAATTTGCTCAGTTTGATTACTTTTGTACTGATATAAATTTGCCTATATCACAAGTGATAATTCAATAAAGGTGTGTTTAACAAAAACAGGCATTTGCAGTGAAAGGAAAAAAGAAGCATCATCATTTTAGATTATTATAAGTACGACGATGTAATGAAATACATGAGGGAGGCTGTTTTGTAAGTAATACATATATATTTAGTACGTATTAGGGGAAAGTAAAAACCTGCCCAAGCAACAGGGACCTCCAAAGCAGAAAGACAAGCAACCTCCACCCCCCCCAACACAATCCAAATGACACATAGCCCACAAACTCAGTGTGCCGCTCAACCACAGCCCATAAGGCATAACAATGTACTCAACACTCTAGTCATAGGTGACTCTATAGTCAGGCACACTGATGTTCCACTCACCAGGCTAAACAAGGACAAAGTTACTGTCAGCTGCCTGTCAGTTGCCAGGATCAGCCACATAAAGCATGCACTCAGGTCACTCCACAACAAGTACAAATATGACTCTCTCATTGTCCATGTTGGTGTGTATGACCTGAGATGTACCTCCCTGGACTACATGAAAAGGGACATGGAGGAGCTGTCCGATCTTGTAGCCCAGGCAGGTATGACGCTAGCACTGAGTAGCATCCTGCCATCACCCAGAATGATACCACAGTACAAGGACAAAATGATTGACTTCAACAATTGGCTAAGCTTCTGGTGTCATTCTAAGGGGATCCAGTATCTGTCTGCCTGGGATGACATGATCGACAAACCACAATGCTTTGCCAGAGATGGCCTGCACCTGTTGCCCCTGAGATTCTGGATACTGGCTAAAGCTCTAGCCACCCCTATAGTGCCTTTTTTAGGCAAGGTTCAAATAACAAATTCACCACCAGAACACGTACAAGCAAGAAGAATCTGAGGGTATTGCTACTCTATTCTAGAAGTCTAAACCTCAAAATGCACTCACTCGAGGCACTCCTTAAAATGGAGAACATCGACATCTGTGCAGTGACAGAGACCTGGTTCAAGGCTCCAGAGAGTACCCCTGCATTACCAGGCTATAATTCATACCACACCTTTCAGCCACCTAACCTGGACCGAAACACTAAAGGTGGAGGTGTGTCCATATTCATTAAGGATATCCACACCTCCAGGCTAGTTGCTCAACATAATGCATCCGAGATTATCCATGTGCAACCAACTTTGGGCAAGACTGCAATCCAAATTGTAGGTTGCTACAGATCCCCCACCATGCCCCAGGATTCCCACTCCTCATTGCTTGATACACTGGAAAATATTAGGGTACAACCTAGCACCCTAATAATGGGCGATTTCAACTACCCCACCATTAACTGGGAAAACTACTCATGTCAGCAAGTGTTGGAAAGTGCCAAATACGAAAATATTTATTCACATAAGAGGGACCAATCCCCCTATGAATCTGATGTTACAAAAACAATCAAACCGGTTTCGGCTCCACAGAGCCTTCTTCGGTGAAATTCAAATGGTCAAAAGATTAAGTATCAGTTCAAATACATTTATATAGTGAAGAATCACATAAGGACCAATCAACAAGCTTAATTCAAAATTGGTCATTAAGACCAGGTGGAAACAAAGCTCCAAGTTTTACAATCCATTTCCTCTCCTTAGAACAAAGTAATTCATGCCAATGGTGTTTATCTTTACATATACCCTTGATGCAGTCAATGGTAACAAATTTAAAAGAGGCTGATGCATGTTTTAAACTATGTTTATATAATGCATTACTAATGCGTTTGTTCTTAATATCACTCAGATGTTCACAAATTCTAAGACGAAAAGCCCTAGAGGTCTGTCCAACATAAAAAGCAGAACAAGTGCAGGTCACCAGATAGATGACCCACTCAGTGCTACAGTTGGCCCAAAATTTGATATCAAAGATCTCAGAGGTGTTTCTGCTACTAAATTCCCGACTATGTGAAACACAAGTGCAAAATGAGCAGTGTCCACATGGAATACATCCTACAACTGGTTTGCCTGTAAGAGACAACTGGGTAGAGGCAAAAGAGTCCGGACACACCCTCTTATAGTGATTAAATTTAGAACCAATAGTCTGTCCCCTTCTAAATGAAAAAGAACATGTATCTTGAAGAAAAGAATTCAATTTATGATCCGTCTTTAACACATTCCAATGTCTGTGTATAATATTCTTGAAGCCCTGTGTATTCCGTCCATAGGTAGTAACCAGACGTAAGGGCTGTGAAACCAAATTATGATTCTTGTCTCTGTATGATAATAAATCCTGTCTATTTAAATTGGAAGCCCACCGTTTGGCCAAATTCTCTGTACCTGGACGATAACCTCTATTAATAAATCTACGGGTCAGGTCATCACGAACCTCAAAAAAGGACTGTTGGCTTGAACAAATTCTTCTGCCTCTTAAAAACTGAGATTTGGGTATATTCTGGATGATATGTTGTGGGTGGAAGCTGGTAGCATGTAATAAAGAATTAAATTCTGGAAATTTCCTGAACAACCTAGTGGACAGAGTATTGTCCTCATTTCTAGTGATTTCAACATCCAGAAATAATATCCTTGATGTATGATAGGTCAACTTAAATTCAATGCCCCATATATTGTTATTGAGGTATTCCAGAAACTCCATAAGATAATGTTCATCAGCTTTCCACACCAACCAACAATCATCCAGATAATGACGCCAAATGTCCATCTCACACATGTAGATGTTATGATTATGATCATAAATCATAATTTCCTCAAAGTATGCCATAAAAAGATCTGCATATATGGGTGCGAAAGACGCACCCATAGCAGTACCTTTGGTTTGCCAGAAACATTGATTTTGATAGTAAAAAACATTGCTAGTCAATACATATTCTGTGAGACGTACTAAAAATGTATTAAATCCACGTTGGTATAGGCCAGATCTGGCCAACCAATAGTCCAAGGCTTGTAAGCCTGCCCAGTGTGGAATATTGGTATAAAGAGAGGTAATGTCCAAGGTACACAATAGCCAATGGGGTTCAAGTTGGGTGTCATTAATAATGTCCAAAAATTGGGTGGTGTCTTGAATCCTAGCTCTTATGAATCCAAGTAATGGTTTTAAATACTGAGTTAAATACTCAGACAAGGGTTCTGTAAGAGACCCATGTCCGGAGTCAATAGGTCGGCCTGGTGGATTACTGGCATGTTTATGTATCTTGGGTAACAAGTAGAGGTGTTGTTTCTTGGGTGACAGGACCATTAATTGTTCTTTTGTAAACTGTGTAATTATGCCCTCCTCCACCGCTTCAGTCAAAAACTGACCAATTTTGCACTGAAAATGAGGAGAAGGATCCAGAGGCATCTGCATATAATATTCCTTGTCCCCCAATTGTCTCATAACCTCCTTGTCATAAGTAACCTTATCCAATACCACCACCGCCCCACCCTTATCAGCTTGGGTAATAACCAAATTTTTGTTATTAGCAAGCTCATCCAAACTCTGTATTTCTTCAGTGGACAAATTATTATGAGATATGGGAAAATCCCTAAGATGACAATGTATGTCCTGTAAGACATTTTTCTGAAAACCCCCCACTAAATGTGTCATCGGTGGATTGAATGTGGATTTTTTGAACTTAAAATCATGAGATGTATCACAATCATTGTTAGCAAAAAACAATTTCAAATTCAATAATCGACAAAAATTTACCACATCCTGAGCCAAAGATTGTTCAGAGACAAAAAAAACAGGGACAAAATTAAGCCCTTTATTCAATAACGTGGGTTGTGCATTGGTTAATTCAACAGAAGAAATGTTATGAACATTGAAATTGGAAATTAGTGTTGTGTCATCATTTTCAAAAGTGCCTCCAGACTCTGTTTCGATGTATCTTTTCTTATGCTTCCGCCCCCCCTCGTCTGTATCTAGATTGGGAGGGTGTAACAAGATGTCCCTTTTGGCTTTGGGTAGCCCCTCCCTAGAGTTTTCATCAAATTCACCTTCTGTATTAGAGGAAGTATCCTCACCTGAGGTGCCACTAGAAGAACCAAGATTTTTCTTAAGAATGGATTTGGGCCTCTTTCTTTTAGGAGTTGAAAACCTCTTATCACTCTTATTGTCCTCCCTAGGTAGTCTAAAGGAGACATTTTTGGATGTATCGAAAGGTTTACCCCTCTCGTAATCACCTACATCCCTGAGAAATTTTTAAAGTTTTCTATCCTTTAAGATAGTTTCCATTTTGGAAAGATCAATGGTTAATTTTTTAACTTGTGTCATAAAAGAATCACAAGTTTCAAACTTATTGGCCTCCAAACAAACAGTTTCCAAATCTTTCACACCTTTTTGCACCTTGCGTTCATAAAAATCTGCCAAGGCGTCCACAAATTTAGAAGAAGCCAATTGTTGAATATGGCCCCATTCCTCAATTAATTGGTCATCAATGTTTGAGACTAAAGGTTGTACCTTGACCCTAAGGCCACGTGGAGTGATATGTTTCTGCTGGTATGCTTTAAAAAGACGTAAATGCCACACATTGGTCCTGACCATCTTCATACTTTTGCCAAGTCGACTAAAAAATAAGTCACATTGTGTATCCAGGTCGGATCCACTAACCTCAGATGTAGATGATAATCCATGTGTACCTAAACCAAACAGATAAATCATCTACATCAGATGATAACCCTTGTATAATGGGTGAAAGTGCCATATTTTGAACTATAAGACCAGACCTCACAAGACCCTATAAATTTTACCAATCAATGAGAATAAATAACCCACTGATGTAACCACGGACACAGAAAATGGTGTATCATATATTGTCAGGCCCACAAAATGATAATCAAAATTAAGTACAAATAGTGAATATTGTATAGGAAAAAATCCAAAAAAACATAAAAATTATCCAAAAAAAGACCATTATACACATCAGTACCAATATATTAAAAGATATATGATATATCCTGATACTGTGTATAAGTCTTATGGATAAAAAATCGAATAAATTAACCAATACAATAAACAGCCCAGACAACACTGAAAACACCACTAAAGTCGTCCCCCTGCGTATTGGTATAAACAAACCAAAATGTCCAATAATCCACTGTAAAAAAGCCACCAAACCTGATGGAATATGTAACACAATTGGCAATGTGTTTATCCACCAACCATAAAGTGCCTGATATGATAATATCAACCAAGTAATAACACCACCAATTTAATGCATCCGTGATGACCACAAGGACAAATGTCCAAGAAAATACATCTAAACATATATATATTTAAATAAAGGATATAGTGAGGTCCAAAAGATCCTATAGGCAAAAAGCAATTATAAATTAAATGAAAGTTGCAGCAATAATGCTTACAACAAACAACCCATATGTCTGCGCTGAACCACAATGTGACTAAATTCAACAAATATAGTGTATAACCCAAAATTGTAATACCAGTCTTGAAACTAGACTCACACTGATTAAATAAAGAGGTCGTATCTCAGGACCCCAACCGCAAATTTCCTAATATAATAATAACGATGGTGTTGGATGTAGTCCACAGTTTAAATATAGTGTAAAAACAGCAACAATATTAAAACAAAAAAAAATACATCAACGAAAAAACCTATTCAAACCAGATTATATCATACACAAAAGACGCAAGCATATGTTTGAGAGCCTCGCTGTTACAAAAAGTAAACTGATAGTCAGGAAGAAGTGAGCAACAAGCTCCCCTGAACATACCTCGTATGTACATAAAATTACATGTGGTAAATGTCCAAAAAACTGAATGACGTCTCCATTGAAGAACCTCAATAGTGCAAAACATGTAGATATAATGTCCACTGAATATCACGAAACCCAAAACAGTTCCAAAATAGCGTCAAACCGAAAACAGCCTCCAAGACGCTAACGACATTAATGAAGGGTTCAAACAGGAAGTGAGACTATGTGTAGTGACTGAAGCGTAACCATACAGCAACCAGCCAAGAGCCTGCATCCTCCGATCCTCTGATATTAGCAACATATGGCATGAATAAAAAATATGTAAAAGTCTGATACAATAATGAAAAATGATGATGTCTCAGTCATAGTAAAACACCAAAAATAAGAAGCGCACAAGCCAACAGCGGTTCCCAGCAACTGAAAAGGGAAATCCATACACTAGGCAGGTGTGCGTGGAACCCTTGCACGGCAAAACAGGCAGAGTCCAAAAAACATACAAGCCAGCAAGTGTTGGAAAGTGCCAAATACGAAAATATTTATTCACATAGATGTTCTTTTTCATTTAGAAGGGGACAGACTATTGGTTCTAAATTTAATCACTATAAGAGGGTGTGTCCGGACTCTTTTGCCTCTACCCAGTTGTCTCTTACAGGCAAACCAGTTGTAGGATGTATTCCATGTGGACACTGCTCATTTTGCACTCGTGTTTCACATACTCGGGAATTTAGTAGCAGAAACACCTCTGAGGTCTTTGATATCAAATTTTGGGCCAACTGTAGCACTGAGTGGGTCATCTATCTGGTGACCTGCACTTGTTCTGCTTTTTATGTTGGACAGACCTCTAGGGCTTTTCGTCTTAGAATTTGTGAACATCTGAGTGATATTAAGAACAAACGCATTAGTAATGCATTATATAAACATAGTTTAAAACATGCATCAGCCTCTTTTAAATTTGTTACCATTGACTGCATCAAGGGTATATGTAAAGATAAACACCATTGGCATGAATTACTTTGTTCTAAGGAGAGGAAATGGATTGTAAAACTTGGAGCTTTGTTTCCACCTGGTCTTAATGACCAATTTTGAATTAAGCTTGTTGATTGGTCCTTATGTGATTCTTCACTATATAAATGTATTTGAACTGATACTTAATCTTTTGACCATTTGAATTTCACTGAAGAAGGCTCTGTGGAGCCGAAACCGGTTTGATTGTTTTTGTAACATCAGATTCATAGGGGGATTGGTCCCTCTTATGTGAATAAATATTTTCGTATTTGGCACTTTCCAACACTTGCTGGCTTGTATGTTTTTTGGACTCTGCCTGTTTTGCCGTGCAAGGGTTCCACGCGCACCTGCCTAGTGTATGAAAACTACTCATGTACCAACTCTTCTGCTCAACGTTTTCTGGAATTCATAAATTCCAATGCCTTGGATCAACTTATCCACATCCCCACCAGGGGCAGCAATATCCGAGACCTGGTTATTACCAACATAGGCAATGGGTACTCCACACCAGAAGTCAATTCCTCTTTGGTCAGTTCCAACCACAAGCTAATCACCCTAGACATCTACATCCCTCCCCCACCCCCCATTAGGGAAACCACAGCAAAAAATTTCTCCAAAGCCAACTTCACGCTTCTTAAGACAGAAGTGGCAAACTTCACAACACCCATGCTGACGGACAATAGAGGTATACTGCTAAATCCTACACAAATGCACTTAATATGCACTTACACAAGTGCATGAATCGTGCAATCCCTAACAGAACCAATATGCTATCCTCCAAAAAAAGGAAGACAATCTGGTGGTCCCCTGCCATAAACAAACTCTACAACAGAAGAAAGAAACTGTTGCAAAAAAGAGTAAAATCCCATGATTGGAGAAACTCCCTGGTCAGCCTCAGTAAGAAGCTGAGATCCCTCTTAAAATCCTCCAAAGCTAGTTACGAAAATAAAATCGCCACTGACTCTAAAGACAACCACAAAGCATTCTATAGCTATGTCAAGAATCTCAATGGTAACACTCAGATCTGCTCTGAGTTACAGCACAATGGCACTAAATATACAGAACCAACTGATATTGCCAACATCCTGGCAGATAGGTTCAGTGCTAACTTTACCCCCCTGTCATCCCCTAAAGGGCCCATCTCTATACCAGAAGAATGCAATGTTCCTGTAATCATGGCTGCACAGGTAAAAAACACACTATCCAAAGCCAAGAACACAGCATCCATGGGACCTGACAACATCCCAGGCTGTGTTCTATGTGAACTACAGAATGAACTGGCACCCCACATAAGTACCATGTTCAATCATAGCCTCACCTCAGGCTGTGCACCCACTGAATGGCACACAGCAATGGTTATACCACTCCACAAAGGGGGAGCCACCACAGACCCCGGAAACTATTAGCCTAATGAGCCTGGTCTGCAAGGCTATGGAACCTATCATCATGGAACTTATAAACAATGACATTGGTAATCTCCAAACTCAGGACCCAACCCAGTTCGTGTTTGTAAAAGGCAGATCATGTCTCCTAAACCAGATAGACTTCTTTGAAGCAGTCACCAAAGCCGTAGATGAGGGTAAGGTGGTTCACATAGCCTATCTAGATCTCGCCAAGGCTTTCAACACCATCCCCCACTCTGGAATTACAGATAAACTCACTAAACTAGGTATAAATCCCTATGCCACAAGATGGGTTGCCATCTGGCTCACTGACAGAACCCACACATGAAAGTAGCAGACTTCAAATCCAACTTCAGACCAGTGACAAGTGGAGTACCACAGGGTTCAGTCCTGGGTCCTCTCCTGTTTGATATCTACTTCTCTGAAGTACAGGCTAACACAGAAGGTCTTTGGCTAATGAAGTTCACAGATGACTGCAAACTAGGAGCCATAATCAAAACTCCAAAAGATGTGGACATCCTACAAAAGGGTCTCGCTGAGGCAGATGCCTGGTGTCAAAGCCATGGCCTCAAGCTCAATGCCAAAAAGTGCATTGTCATCTCTTTTGGTAAAAACTCTGTACCCATGAACTACCACATAGGCAGTAGTCTACTTAACACCGAAAGTGTGATAAGAGACCTTGGGACACAGGTGGACAGTAGTCTCCTTTGATAATCACATTGCCACAGTAGTCAGGAAATCCTTCTACGTGGCACACCTCATCAAAAAAGGTTTCTCATCCAGGAAAAAAGAGGTCATTGTTCCCCTCTACTCATCACTCATTAGACCCATTATAGAGTACAATGCCCCTTTTGGTATGTACCTCACAAGACATCTACAACAACTGGAAAGGCCACAGAAATACCTCACAAAGAGGATTACTGGCTTCAAACAGATGCCCTATACAGACTTTCTCAAAAAACTGCAGCTTTACTCTGTCACATATTGCCTACTCAGAGGCAATCTCTGCCTAACACACAAAGCAATGTCAAAACCAGAGCTTTTAGACATGCTCCACTTAAAGAAATCCCAATCCCTATGAGCTACACGCTCTAGGGACCTAAACCTTGTCACCATAATAAACAGAACATGCTGGAGGGATAGATTCCTGTCCCAGAGACTTCCCATACTCTGGAACAAACTATCTATCTATATCAAACAAAGCTCTTTATTAGCACTCTTCAAGAAAAATCTTGATGATTGGATGGGAGATAGGAAATTCACCCTGGGGATCACTTCTGTGGCTCTGCTCGACAGTGGCACCGGAAAATAATTTCCTTGGGTGGCAAAAGCCAGGGTACCTTTTGGCTAGGCTTATATAGGCCCTAGGGCCAATAGCCTAGTACCTACCTATGAAAGAAACACAAGTGGAGTGGCAAAACAACTGCATAACTGAAGAGAATGTAAAAGAAATAGAGGTATTTGTGTGGATGAAGTTAAGAAAATACTAGGACAAAAACTGGAAAGCATTCTGGGAATGGACAAGTTAGGAAATGTCTGATATGAAAAAAATGACAAAATAACAGCTGGGTTTCTGGCAGAAATTATGAATAAATCGTATGCAGAAGGAGTACACAAGACATTAACTTTTATTAATTATATTAACTTTATGGTGAACTGGGAAGTTGAGTTAATTATCCAACTGGAAGCCAGCAGCATTTGTTGCATATTATGATTGCAAGTTATTAAAGTTCATGTATATGAGGGTTAGAGAAGTGTTAAGAGATGTACGAGGGGAATTTATAGAACTAATAGAAAGATGTTAGGAGCATTTTCATGTTATGAAAAATAGTGGATGATATTGTTGAAGTGGAAAACAGACTTGTGATCTCAAATAAGGTCTTTGATAACGTCTCATATGAGTCATTACAATACTTGGAAGTTATGGGTTTGTATAAAGTGTCAGAAGTTAGTTAGAATACTTTATAAAAAGAGTAAGGTTATATTGAATGTGAACAGGAAAAATTAGGAAAATCCATTACAATAAAAATGGAATAAAATAGAGGTGTCCATTTACTTGGACTAATTATTAATTTTGTACTATGGAAAAAGCATGATTAAATTGAGGTTTGATGTAAATAGAAAGAAAGCTGTCTTTTTGTGTAGTTATGTAGTTGTGATCATTGGGCAGCCACGGTGGTGCAGTGGTTAGCATTGCCGCCTCACAGCAAGAGGTTCTCCGGTTCAATCTTCGGCTGTGGTGCCATCTGTGCGGAGTCTGCATGTCCTCCCTGTGGTTGCGTGGGTTTCCTCCAGGTGCTCCGGTTTCCTCCCACATCCCAAAGACATGCTGTAGGTGGATTGGACACACTAAAATTGGCCCTACGTGTGAGTGTGTGTGTGCCTCCTGTGGAAGGTTGGGCGCCAGGCTGGCAACTCAACACTGTAAAACTCCACTGCCAATCATGAGCGGACAAGGTGATCCGCTGTGGCGACCCCTAACCAGGAAAAGCCGAAAGAAGAAGAATGTAATTGTTATCATTATAGTAAAAAACATGATTTTCATGAGAGATATCTTAGAAACATTACAGGAATCTTTAAAGGAGATGGGTCTTGCTTAAGAAGAAGTGTAAAGGTATTTGAACAATGTATAAGGCTGGTTAATAAAGAAAAGGAAATTAATATTAAGCATGATATTTGCAGAATAAAGGATAAGGGATAGAATGGAAATAGTGGGAAAAATGAAGCAGGTGGTCTTATTTTGGAAATTTGTTTTTCTTCAGTTTTATTGAGTATAGGAAGTTATTAGCTGGACAGGTTATGAAGTACTAGAACAATGGAAGTGGAATTGACAGGAGTGTTTTTTTCTCTATTCTAAGATAGACTAATCCAATTAAAATGAAATAAAGTGAAAGAGAAGGAGAAATAGAGTTAATTAACCCTGTAATTCATAGGTTCATAGGTTTATACTAGGCTGTCTGCCCAAGGGCATTTATAAGCCTAGCCCATAGTTATGTGGCTTTCGCCACCCCTTTAGTTTGAATAAAACTATGCCTATTATTTTGCTGTGCCTCTGTCAAGCAGTGACACTGAAGTAATCCCTGGGGTATATCTGTGATCTCCCATCCATTGGTCAAGATTCCTCTTGAACAAGGCCAGCGAGGTGCTCTGCCTCACATGTACCGGGATTTTGTTCCACAGCATAGGGAGTCTCTGGGTGATGAATTTGTCCCTCCAGCACGTTCTATTAATAACCGTGTCAAGGTTTAAGTCTCCCGCCCTTGTAGTTCTGAGGGATCTAGATTTTTTGAGGTGAAGCATATTCATCAAATCTGGGTTTGACATGGCCTTATATGTCAGGCACAGGTCACCTCTGAGCAAGCGGTATGAGACTGAATAGAGCTGGAGTTCTTTCAGTCGGGCAGCATAAGACATATTTTTGAGACCCTTTATCCTTTTGGTGAGGAACTTTTGGGGCCTTTCCAGCTGCTGCAGGTGTCGGGTCAGATACATTCCGAATGGGGCATTGTACTCAATCATAGGTCTAATGAGTGATGAGTACAAGGGCACGATGACCTCCCTTGATCTAGATGTGAATCCCTTCATGATCAGGAGGGCAATGTAGAAGGTTTTCCTAACTACTTTAGCAACATGAGTGTCAAACGAAAGGCTACTGTCAACCTGGGTCCCCAGATCCCTGATGACTTCTTCTGTGCTCAGTGGATTGCCACCTATATGGTAGCTAGGGGTAACCTTGTTTTTCCCAAAGGGTATGACTATGCATTTCTTGGTGTTTAACTTTAGGCCATGGCTCTGGCACCAGTTATCCATTTCTGTGAGGCCCTTCTGAAGGATATCTGTGTCAGATGTGTTTTCGACTATGGCGCCCAGTTTGCAGTCATCTGCAAACTTTGTCAGCCATAACCCTCCTGTGTTTGCTTGTACTTCAGAAAAGTAGATGCCGAACAAGAGTGGACCCAGGACTGAGCCCTGTGGGACACCACTTGTGACAGGCTTTGAGTCTGACATGGCTCCAGCAACTCTGACCCTGTGGGTTCTGTCACTTAGCCAGTTTGCAACCCATCTTGTGATGTATGGGTTTACATTCAAGCTGATGAGTTTTTCGATGATACCTGAGTGGGGTATTGTGTCGAAGGCCTTTGCCAGGTCGAGGTAGGCTGTATGGACTGCCTTTCCCTCATCAATGGCCTTGGTGACTGTCTCAAAAAAGTCAACCAAGTTTAAAAGGCATGATCTGCCTTTGACAAAGCCAAACTGGGTTGGATCCAAAGTCTGCAAGTTCCCTATGTCTTTATTTATGAGTTCCATTATGATCCTCTCCATGGCTTTGCAGATAAGGCTTGTCAAGCTAATGGGACGGTAATTACCAGGGTCGGTGGAGGCACCGCCCTTGTGAAGTGGGACCACAGTCGCCGTGCGCCACTCTTTGGGTACATATCCTGAGGTGAGGCTAAGATTAAACAGCTGTTCTAACTGCGGGTTTAATTCCTCATTGAGTTCGTGGAGCACACAGCCAGGGACACCATCCGTCCCATGGATGCTGTGTTTTTGCCTTGGAGAGGGCAGTTCTCACCTGGGCGTTGGAGATGTTTGGGGGCTACAATCCTCTGGTATAGATATCTCTCCTTTTGGGGAGGGGAGAAGTTGGCACTGAACCTGTCAGCCAGTATGTTGGCAATGTGTGTAGGTTCAGTAATCTTCACATCATTTTGAACTAATTCTGAGCATATCTGGGAGTTTCCTCCTAGGTTTCTAACATAGCTAAAGAAGGCCTTATGATTGTCTTTTGAGTCCTTGGCGATTTTTCTCTCAAAATTTGCCTTGGATGATTTTATGAGAGCTCTTAGTTTTTACTTATAATGATCAAAGGTGTCTTACCTTTCAAGGATTTTGCTCTATCTTGTAGTAGCTTCCTCCTTTTGTTGTAGAGCTTGTTTATGGCTGGGGTCCACCAGACTGGACGCTTGCCTTTGGTACAAAGAGTCTTAGTTTTGTTTGGGATTGCCTGATCCATGCAGTCCTGTAGGTGCTGGTAGAAGGCATTTGTAAGTGATTCAGCGGTTTGAGTAATGTTTACCACTGGCTCAGGGGCCTTAAAGGAGACCACGCTAGATTTTAGAAGTGTGAAGTCGGCTTTTGAGAAGTTTTTCACTGTGGTCTTTTTTATTTCAGGTGGGGGCGGGATGAGGACCTCCAGCGAGATTAGTTTATGATCTGATCTCACCAGTGAGGGGTATACTTCTGGTGTTGAACATTGTGATCCCATGTTCGTGATGATGAGATCAAGTATGTTTTCTCCTCTTGTGGGGATGGTGACTAGTTGTTCCATGGCATTTGAGTTTATGAACTCCAGGAACCTATGGGCTAGAGTGTTTGGGCTTGAGTAATGTTCCCAGTCTATATTAGGGTAGTTGAAATCACCTAGTATGGTGGTGTTTGGAGATACATTTATCCCCTCCAATGTTTTCAGGAAGGCCATGTGAGGTTCCTGAGTTTGAGAGGGTGGCCTGTAACATGCTACAAATTGCAGAGCAGTCTTGCATATGGTTAATTGCACCTGGATGGTCTCCGATGCATCGTGAGTTGCCACCAACCTTGAGGTGTGGGTGTCCTTTATGAATATGGACACCCCCCCTCCTTTCTTGGTGTTGTCCGGATTTTGGGGCCGGAACGCATGATATGAGGTAAAACCTGTTAGTGCTGGGGTGCTCTCAGGAGCCTTGAACCAGGTTTCTGTCACAGCACAGACATCAATGTTCTCCATACTGAGAAGGGCCTCGAGTGCGTGCATCTTGAGATTGAGACTTCTGGCATTGAGCAGCATTACCCGTAGTTTTTTTCCTTTTTTGTGTTCTAGGGTGGTAGGTTTAGAATTTGAGCCTTGCCTAAAAAAGGCACTATGGGGGTGGCAAGAGCCTTTGCCAATATCCGGAAGCCTAGGGTGACAGGTGCAAGCCGTCCCTTGAAGCAGCGTGGCTTGTCCAGCATGTCATCCCAGGCAGACAGACATTGGATCCCCTTTGAATGACACCAGAATTTAAGCCAATTATTAAAGCTGATCATCTTATCACTGTATTGTGGCATCATTCTAGGTGAAGGTAGGATACTGCTCAAGGTCAGGGTCATACCTGCCTGGGCTACATAATCAGAGAGCTCCTCAATGTCTCTTTTCATGTAGTCCAAGGAGGTACGTCTCAGGTCGTTGACACCAGCGTGGACAATAACTGAGTCGTACTTGTACCTGCTGTTGAGAGACCTGAGTGCTTGCGTTATGTGGCAGATTCTAGCGCCCGACAGGCAGCTTACTGTGACCTTCTCCTTACTCAGTCTGGTGAGCGGGACGTCAGTGTGTCTGACTATGGAGTCACCTATGACAATTATGTTTGGTGTTGTATTTGGCCTTAAGGGCAGTGACTGCTTCGCACACTGATTTTGTTGTTTATGTGTTGTTTGTGTGGTGTATTGAGTTTGCAGTTGCTTGGGTGTCTGCTTTGGAGGCCTCTGCTGTTTAGGTAAATTTTTACTCAGAGCCTCCGAGTATGTCTTAGTGTGTTTATGTGTTTGATTCAGTGGTGTGGTTGAGTTATGTGAGACTGGTATTGTGGTGTGTGTAGTTGCCTTCTCCTCCTGCCTGGTCTTGCCAGTCCTGAGTTGGGAGAGCTCAGCCTCCAGTCTGGCTAAATAGCTGCATCTCTCACAAGTGTTAGTGTTACGTGGGAGGAGGAGAGGGTTGTCCGTGTACATGAGGCAATTGTAACATTGTCTCAGAATTCCCAGATTCACCAACTGGGCAGGAGAGGACGCCAGCATCTGACCCTTCGACATGCTAGAAAGAATTATGAGTTGGTATGAGACAGAAAAGTAGTGGGCTTAGCAGGGAAGTGGGCACTCCTGGGGGGTTTTGCTAGTGAGAGATTTGTATAATATAGGAGTGCTTGACCTGCAAGGAGAATGCTTATAAGACAAGGGATATGCTTATAAGACAAGTGCTGAGCTTTTTGAGAAGAAAAAGGTATTTGGAACAAGTGCTGCACTTTTTAGTGAAGGTGTAAGCTGTTTAGGTTCCTAACAGAGCAGTTCTAAGGGAAAAATTGAAGAACAGACTTTCTGGAGCCAGAAAGAGTTTAACCTTGTTTAACCGGTGCTGCCCGATGCTGCTCTAGTGGCAACTCCGCGCTAAATCGCGCTAAAGCACGTTAAAGCCTGCTTGATAGCAGGGGCTGGAAAGAAGCAGGAATAGACCCAAAATGGACAATAAAACTACAGTTTCAAGTCAGTAACCACCTCTACGGGGGGCAGGGAAGCTGCTCAATGTTATTCACTGCCACTGATCACAGAGAGACGCTCCTTCAGCCCAAGCAAAAATGGCCTCACAGAAACTCTCAAACAGTTCAGGAACAGCAAGCCTGTAACTGAACTTTTTTAACTCTCAGAAAAGTGGGGAAAAAAGCAAGATTTTTTTTGTTTTGTTTTTACAGAGATAGCAGAGGTTCACAAGTAATATCAAGTTATAACAGTGCAGTAAATGACCCCACACAAGAGTGCTAGGTCAAGGACAGAAAATATGCAAGTTTTAAGAAAAAAACTGTTTAAAATTAAGTGCAAACAGGAAATTCAGCAAACAGCTTTTGGTTGTGCTCTAAATACAGCTACTAATACAGAAATCAAGTTTAACAAGCCAGAAAATGCTCAAGCTAGGCAGCTATGCAGAAAAACTTAGCAAATAAACAGAGAAAAATACTTGAAATCTCAAAAGTTGCTCCCTTCTCTCAGCGTTTTTCCTCTTGAGGGTGCTTCACCAACAGCCAACAAGCCTGAAAAGACGCCCAAACCACGAGGCACCTAGGTTTTAAGAGAGGAAGATGAAGGAGTTTTGGAAATGACCCCTAGTGGCCAATAAAACTACAGTTTCAAGTCAGTAACCACCTCTATGGGGGGGCAGGGAAGCTGCTCAATGTTATTCACTGCCACTGATCACAGAGAGACCCTCCTTCAGCCCAAGCAAAATGGCCTCACAGAAACTTTCAAACAGTTCAGGAACAGCAAGCCTGTAACTGAACTCTTTTAACTCTCAGAAAAGTGGGAAAAAAGCAAGATTTTTTTTTTGTTTTTGTTTTTTACAGAGATAGCAGAGGTTCACAAGTAATATCAAGTTATAACAGTGCAGTAAATGACCCCACACAAGAGTGCTAGGTCAAGGACAGAAAATATGCAAGTTTTAAGAAAAAAACGATTTAAAATTAAGTGCAAACAGGAAATTCAGCAAACTTTTTGTATCCAGTTCAGCTAATGCACCAAGAAAGTAAGTGGTTAACTGGTTGCTAGGAGAGAGATACAGGGTATTGTGGGAAAACCGGAAGAAAGAAATTTAGAAAGAGGAAAGCAATTTGTTTTTGGCATTTAAAGACTATGAATTTGAAAAAAAAAAAAAAAGAATGGGAGAATAATGAACAGAAAATTATACGAAAATGTATTAAAACTTTATGTGGTACAAAGGTAGACAGTTTTATACAAAAGTCTGAAAACTGCTGTCTTGTAGAGGATGAATATAGTGAAATTATTACCACAATGGGGAGATTTTTTTTCTGGAGGCAGGAAGATTAGAGGATTCCAGTTAAAAGTGATATAAAGTATTAATAGGAAGAGGAAAATGTATGCAATTTAAGTAGTATAAAGGAAACAATACACATATTTATAGAGTGCTGAAGGACAAGACGGTTTTGTGGAAGTGATAAAAAAGTGTTTTGATGCACTCTTCATCAGTACTTTTAGAGGTGACATGGTTTGGATATTGTAAGGGTTTGATAAAAAGGAACTTAATAAATAGGATGTCATAACAAAGACAATCATTTGAGGTTTCTGTCTATGATGATATAGAAAAGCAAAAAAAAATAATAATAATAAAACAAATGGTAAATACCAGAAACATAAAATATAATGCTGATTTTCAAAAATGTTATTTTAAGGAAGGGGTACTCTTTTTTATGTATTATTTTAGTTTTTTCCTAACATTGTATGTTGAGTGATATTAATTGTACCCAAAATTGTCATGTTTTGGTTTAAAAGTTGTCTGAAAGTTTTTATAATGAATTCATGCTTTGAAATAATTTTTTTTGTTCACAATTAGAGGAGTGTGTATAGGGTGTTAATAGAAATTATTACATACAATTGACTGCATTGTACAAAGACTGCAAAACTGGAGGTGTTTATACAGAGAGTACAGTGGCATTACAATTATATTGCTTAGAGAACATTATTTGTATCCATATGCATCTATGATTGTAAATGTATAATCAAAATCATTCTGTATGACAATCTATTGATTTGAAAGAATTTGTATTTGGAAAGTTCTTGAAAGTAACTAGATTTTCTCTCTCTCTTTAGCTCTCTAAAGTCTTGCAAGTTTTTATTCTGCCTGCCACTGTAGGGCAAGCTGTTCCAGGTTGCTGAGGACACCTTTGTATAGCATCACTGAGACTATGTTCCCTCAAGGCAGAGTTCAGGGACAACATTCTGGATACTCATTTGTAGGCAGAAATGGTCTTCAGCTGGACCTCTTAAGACTTAGTTGATGATCTACTTTTATCTATATGACTTCATCCATCTATCTCCTCCTCTTCCAAGCCTAGCTAACCACAACAACAGGAACACCTCCTTGTCTCCTGAGATAGCTGCTTAAGTATAACCCCATTTTACTCATGTCTGTGCCTGCTACACCATCCTGAATCAAATCTGCACCATCATGGAGATTTCTTCTACAAGTTGCATGACTTAGACAACTATCATAACCGATCAATGTGTTGTAGCTTTGCTATGGAGCAGTCCATTATAGTGGAGCACATGGATTTTCAAAATAGTGTTGGGGAGTTATGGTTGCCTTTTCCTGGCCCTGAAAGATACTCATAGTTTTTGTGCCTATTAAACACCTCTGACTTTAGCCAGCACATCTACTATGTCAGGATCAAGATGTTTAACCATTAAAGGTCATAAACCTCTGCTGCTAGATTGTTACTAGGCTACTGACCTGGGGGTGGGAGCTTTCTAAGCCTAGCCAAGTTTTCCAAAAACAATAATGATGGCCTGTATCTGAAAAGGACATTGAGAGTCAGGCATTTATAAGCTACTTCTGTCCATAAGGGATATGGGTGCCAGGCGTGGTGTAAATTTCCTGTTCCCCACCCACTGGTCTTGTTCACTTAAACTGGGTAACAGATGAACTCAGTTTCACATGGATGGGCAGCCTACTCCATAGGAGGGGCAGTCTCTGGGACACATCTGTCTCTCCAGCACATTCTGTTTAAGTTGCTGTCCCTTTGAATGAACATAAATTGAGAAACATTCTCACTGGCTCCTCAGATAATAGTCTTCATAGGTGTGAAGTTGAATTATTGTATTGCTTGCCATTCCTGCCTTGGGAGAAGGCTCAGGAGGTCAGGGTTATGGCACATTGGGTAAAAACACATTTTGGGGTCCAGGTTCAAACTCTGTCGAATCTTAGTGTGATGGTGGCCAAAATCATCATGGTGCCATTTTCTTGTCTGCAGATGCTGGTGTTGCAGTGGACTGTGATTTCTCAGTGACTTCAGGCCCACTACACACTCACAGACCCTTATTGTTGGGTTTGAGAGTGTGTACCATTCTTAACCTCTTGGTAGGTTTTTAATTCCTTCAGCTGAGCAGACATCAGATTCTTATAATAGACACTTTACGTTTGGGACATACAAATCACCTACACTCCCACAGTGATCATGTAGTGTGATGCTTCATTGAAGTTAGAGTTTTTTAGCAGTACTTCTGGACCTGTAAAGATATTGAAGACAAAGCTGGTTACAATGATTTTCCTCATTCCCTCAATCAGTTTATCATGAGGTAACTAAAAAGTCATGGAGGCACAAGGTCATACTCTCTGTGGAGGCAGTAATTGTGAGGCCATTAGCCATAGATGGGGGCTTTATTCTGTCAGCAGTTCACATTGTTAGTGAAGTACATTAGTCGAGGGACTCTCTTCACTATTTCAGGAGTCCCCTTCTAAAGCTGTATATTCAGAGACCCTGTATGGTCCATTTTTTCTAAACGTTGTTCATGTTTGAGATCGATGTCTTCCCTGTCTGGGAGGACATGGTTTCCATCAATTCTGCTATTGCAGGAAAAATGGGACACAGTTATGGACACATTTCCATCATGTGGCATGGCATGGGAGATATCCTGCATCCCCTCTCACCTTTCCCTTTGATACTGCATCTCTTCACAATGTTCATGGGACAAGGACCAAAATTAATTTTTCCTCTCATGGTGACCAAGAAGGCATGGTTTTAGGCACTCAAGCCCCTAGCCATACAGGAAACTGTCCCAGTCCTATTTAGGGATGTCCCCATGGTTGTGATGGTGCTCAACTCCACCATAGGGCTTGGTAACTGATACAAACCATCTGACCCTCTGTATCTTCGAGGTTGGGCTTCAAATGTTGTCAGGGTTTTTTTTTCCAAACACCTTTACTGAATTATCACTTGTGACACAGGCACATTTCCATTCATATAAAAGTAATCACACTATAATTTACACAACAGACATTTTACTTCAAATATATTGCTAAATATCATATAATCTAAGCAACATTACATAAATTATTCAATTGCTGCTTTTTTAAACAAAAACATCTTTATTAAACCATCACTTACTATACAGGCAATCATACCTTTATATATATATATATATATATATATATATATATATATATATGAAAACGAACTATACCGACACAATCTGAGTTGCAAGCATTTTACATCAAAACCATACTGACACACTCCTAGCTGCAAACATTATACATCACTTATCATCTACCCAATCTTTTTCAGTCAAATATTACATAGCTTATTTAAGTCCTGTTGCCTTTTAAACCTCATTCCTCCCTTGGATGATGTTCCCACAATTCCCATGTTCCTATGTAGTTTGCTCCTACCCTTTTCTAAAGATCTCATTTCCAGTTGTTTTATCTCTGTTACTATATTCACTGTGTCACTTGGTTTATATTTTGATTTCCATTTTCTAGTATGCTTTTTTGGCAGCCACCATAGTTAGATACAGCAAGGCCTTACCATGCCTAAGCAGTTCCAATTCTGTATCATAGCTCAGAAGAATCATCTGCCTCATCAGACCAATCTGCCCACCCAGCATCTCTGACAGTGCATCCTGCAGGGAGTCCTTAAAGTCTGCCAATTCACCACACTCCCAGAAAATATGTTCTCAGTTACCTCTTTCTTTGTCACACACCCAACATTTGCTGTCTGCCTGAGGAAAAATTCTCTGGAGTCCATTTGGGTTATAGAAATATCTATGCAAACATTTCAGGGCAAAAATCCTAAATCTTCTAAATTTTGTTGCATATTTGGGAGGCATACATATATTCTCCCATTGTTTCTTTGTGAATGTCTTGTCCAAGCTCTCTTCCCAATCCTTTCTAACCTCCTCTGATTGATTCTTGTAGTAATCATGCAATATGTTATATGGTCTACTAATTATTCTTTTTTTTAATGGCAGCTTCTGTTGTAGATTCTACTAAAACTCTACCAGTGCTGGTCTTTCATTAGAAAGGTTGTCAGGGTTGATAGGAAGCCTTTCACTTGGCAAGCTTATGCCTACAAGTGCAAACTATTCTCATGTATGGTACCTTGTAATGCTCATTTTGGTCAGTTTACAGTTTATTTGTACTTATCTTAAACACTTCTATAAATTGGAGTTCAGTTATTCCACAATCAGGGAGCATGTATTAGTTATTTTTGTCCAAGTAGACCTTGTGGAATGTAGGATAGTAGTGCACTACTGGCTAGTCAAGCAGCTTCTTAAAAGAATGCTGCATCTCCAGCCTTCTAAATACTCTCCCCACAGTGGAACCTGAACATCATTATCAGCAGATTTGTCCATCCACAAATTGAGCCGACTAGGTTGGCAGCACTAGTGACCATCACTACTTTGCATAGGATCCCAAAGTGTCAGTTTCTCATGTGTATGGAACCATATCTTATGTTTGACAAAGATCAGATTTCCTTAAGATTAACCTTCATTACCTCATGAAAATGTTTTCTGAATTGTCCCTGATCAGTGTATTCACCTCTTTTTTTTTTTGCTTTGTGGAAAACTTGAGGAGGGAGACTTCCCTTCAAACTTACAATGCATCAACATTCAGCTCAGATGTTAGCTAAGCTAGGTGCACAGGTTCTGAAAGATAGACCATCTCCTTAGCATCAGAAAGGGATCTCAATTCTTAAGCAGTCTCTTTCTAAATTATTTACCTGTGAATGTTGTAGTAAAGCCCATTCCAGGCAATTAATTCTAGTGCTTGCTTCAATCTCTGCCTCTCTTGCAGACAATTATGCCATGGTTTCTTCATATTTGGTGCACACCTTCACCAAGCAATATTGTCTCAACCACAACTCCGAGATTACGATCTTTAGTGCAGTTATAATGTTTGATTCAGTCCTTATAAATCCTTCAGCTGTCCTCAGGCTCCTTCTACTCTGATGCATACCATTTCATAATCACCATAACCAAGAACAACAGAGGGTCCTCTGAATAAGATAAAATAGACACACTCAACATATCTGAGGGGACCTTACTTGCTACGTTAGAAATTTCTTTCCTCTATACCCTTGTGGTAAGGTGACCCAATCTTCCAACCTTAGCTATCATAATGATTATATGTTGGCAAGTGTATATTTTTGTCTTATTTGTTAACAAACCAGATATCAAAATATTGTCATTTCCAGATTTACA
Source organism: Protopterus annectens (assembly GCF_019279795.1). NCBI lineage: Eukaryota > Metazoa > Chordata > Ceratodontiformes > Protopteridae > Protopterus > Protopterus annectens. Next base: position 1,164,876,720 of record NC_056728.1, on the reverse strand, counting down.
GCAAGGCATTCACTGGGGCTGGATGTAAACTGGTGGGCTGTCAGGATGAGCATATCTGAACAAAATGAAAACCCATCAGGCAAGAACCTCTTGTAGATTAATTGATATAGTGAGGAAGTATCCATTGTATTGCTGAGAAAGCCCTTGACACTGTAATGTCTGTAGGGTTTCACAGCACCACAGATGCCAGTGTAGAACTGTGCAATTTATTTTCATTTTGTGACAAGCTGCATCAGGATAGAGAAAATCCTTTATGGATGAATTGTTTGTTGATAAATCCTCTAAAGCAATCACAGAGGACCCCAATAAGATTAAGGCTCTTTCTACCATGTTGCGTATGTATAATCCATTATCTTTTTTTCTCTAATAAACATTTCCAGTTACTCGCCAAGAAGAAAACTAAGTAGGAACGATTTGCATACAGAGTTTTATCACCTTGCTTTTCTAGTCTACCATCAACATCTCTCAAGAGAGTGTCAGTGCTTCACCTCCTTCTAATTGCTCCCCTCAAATTTCTATGACTGGAAAGCAGCAAAACAGACTCTATCCATCTTTAAGAAAGAAAAAATGGTCCATGGGCTTAATGGAGTTTAAGTTTCAGAGTGACTTGATTGTCTGTGCCAGTGATTGTAACAAGAGTTGCTGGAATGGTACTTACCTTCTTGCTAATGTACACTTAGTATCATTGTATAGGGGAGAGCAGTTCTACCTCTATATTTTCATAGTCTACAAGAACTCAGGGAGTGAAGACCTGTAAATTTGTATTGTAATCACTTCAGACACATTAACATCACTTAAATGAAAAGTATCCTGTCTAGCCTTCAGGCTGTGATGCTGCTGTTTCTCCAGCAGGACATTTGGATGGCATCATTAAACACAATGGATGCTTGTTGACATGTTAGTATTTGGGAGATAGTTATATGTATCCTACTATTTTCTCTGATTAAACATCACCCTGGCAATGATACTAGATTTTATCTTAAATATAGCCATTTAGAGTTACATGAATTGGAAAACTCTACTTCCATTTCATCATATCCATTTTCTAGTGGTGATTTTGTAATCCATGATGAGCAACACCTTCCTCCATTTGGAGAGGGCATAGGATCCCAGGGTGAGGCATCCTGTTTGACAGTTAATTACAGGCCTGTTTAATGTTATTCCTTCTAGTCCCTAATGATAATGGTAGTTTTTACAGTCCCCATGCCTTACAATTGATTAGTCATTGTAAGCAGTGTGAAGGCTGCCAGCCTAGCTAGATAGAATTTTTCAGATAATTCTATTTCATTTGTAAATATTAATATAATCCACAGGCTTGGTTTACAAATGTAAAGAGAACTGTATGTTATGATTAACTATATGTTGTACTGAGCTTCAAAAATGTAACCACAGTGCACTCTGCTGGAAGAAAGCTGATAAGTCAAGCATTGTATGACTCATCTTAAGCTCGGAGACAGGATGTCTGGACTAAGGAATTCTTTCTATTGTCTTAGGACAAGAGTTAATTACTAGATTTTACATGTAACATGTATTTTATTGCTGTGGCTTCCTGCAGGTGCAGATTACAAAGAGAAATGTAAATTCTGAGTTTATGTTAGCCTGAGAAACTAAATCAGAACTGATAAGAATTATGTAATCTGAAATAACTCAGCAGTACTGTGTTATCAGTTTAAGACTTTCTCAGAGAGAAAGAGTATTTGGGATTTTGTTTGAACCTGAACACATCAACTCACCAGCACTTGCTTGCTCTGTATGTAAGTAAGATATTTTTTTAGACCAGTAATTTCTCTTAGAGATACATAGAAATAGCCAGATTAGTCTAGCTGTTTTCTGTATTTATGTCAGACCATTCTATGGTATTATTTTAAAGCATTTTCTGTGATTTCTGAACTCTGTAATGTCATTGTGTTGAAGTAATATGTATTGTCTTGTGTTTTTATTATTTATTATTAAATGTTTTTAAACCTTTCAACTGTGACTGTTTTGTGTAGAGATAATTTAAGCTCTAGAGTACTTGCTTGTATTTAGTGATACTGTACTAAGCCACTCCAGAATAGCCTTAGCCCTGGGTTACGCTTACTATTTGGATAACAGTAATATTACACAGTGAAATTGGTCACCCTTTCGGAAGGGCCTTATTAGTAGCTAAAAGTAGTTGGTAGCAGTGATTACTACCTTATAGCCTGGCAGGAGGGGTTATAGCTGGAGAACCTGTGCCAGCCTTCCCCAGGAGTGTCTATGTGTTTGTATATAAACCAAATCTCAAAATGTGTGTGTGTGTCAGCTACTTGGGCAGGGACACAAAGCACTGGTTGGACAGAGAGGGTACTGGAGGTTTTGGCTTGACTACTCGGCTACGATCTAAACCCTATAGCCGTGCTAGTGGGGAGTCATATTGGGGATCTGAAGAGAAAGGGAGAAACCAGCCCCAGACTGACTGTGATCTCTGTGTGCTCTTAACGGAAATTGTACTTTACTGTGTGTGTACTTGTTATCCTTCCCAATGTACACACCCCTCACTGGTGCTAGTGGTGAGGACTGGGGCTCCTTGATTACTGGACCAATGCATGGGCGTCTCATATTAATTGGTGGCCACAAGCAGCTACAGAAACAACATTCTGGGTGTGATGTCCTTGTTTCAGTCCTTTGTTGACAGTCTTTTGATTATTGGTTGTTTATCCATAACAAAAACATAATTTTTGTGTTTTTATTTTTAGAGTGAACTGCTAATTAGGACATCTTCTTAGTCATGGTGTGTATCACTGTTGAATAATAGGTCCTGATGTACCTCTAAGTAGCAGGACAGTTTATAGTCTGTATGTCAGAGACAGAGCATGTTGACATTTGACCTTTTTGCCATGCTGCAGAGTGCAGTGATACCCAGTTTGTTCCTCCTACATCATGGTAGTGCATGGTCAAAGCATAATTGAATGGAGGGTGATATTTAAACCTTTATTTACACATCACTTGCTAATGAAGTTTCAAGACTAAAGCTCATTCTCCTTTCTCCTTTGGTCTTGCAGAACAGCCTGTTGAATCTTGGCTTCTCAGGAGACTATTCTGATGTGAGAGCTCTGGAACTCTTCCAACATGGTCACTTGTACCTGAAAGAATGGCTACTGTAGTATTTCCTGTTCTGACATAGAAGGGCCTGGTTCCAGGCCTTTTTTAATCTTAGCCTCCTAACAGACTGTTCTGGGCTCAGTGCTAGTGAATCTTGAATTCTGGCAAGAAGGAATTCTGTACCTCAGAGTGTAATTGCTACAGTAGTTCCTTTTCAGGTTTGAGATCTTTCTGAAGGATACTCACAGGCTACTGTGAAACCTTCTACTCAGACTTATATGTGGTGGATAATGGTTTTCGCTTGAGTAAGTGACATCCTGTTCTGTAAATTTCCAAGCCTTCCTTTAAGCATCTTTTTTTCACATCTTTTTGACCATTATTGGGATACATGTGACTGCCATCTTGGTGTACTATGATCTGGTGTAGGACAAGATTTTGTTCCAGCACAGACTGACATGCTGTTTTTGAAGAGAGGGATCCTCAATCATCAAGAACCTATCTTTGCATTGGTATCAGAACTTCATGATCAGTACACAGTGCTTCCCTCTTTCAAACCAGCTGATTCAACTTACTTTGTCAGTGTCCTGAAAAATTCTATTCTTCTTGTCCATTACCTCTGCTTTTCTTTGCAGATCTCCTAACTTTAGACTGCTGTGTATAACAAGCTACGTCCATGAAGTGTTTTGTTAACTATTTTCGGCATGAATGCTATTCTCCCAATATTTTTTCCATGATATTAAAGGAAAATTTGCCTTCCATAATCTGCAGTTGTACCATCACTACAAGATCAGTGATCACAAGAGGGGATCCATTTGCTTGTTGCCTTTGATCACAGTAAAGAGGGTTCTGCAGTTGTACAATCTTTTCTTGCAGACAGTCACAAGCCCTTGACTAGCATGTTGACCGCACATTCCACCAAATGGGTTGACGGCATGTAGTGTTACAGACCTCCTCTATGGGTACTTGGTTGTCAGTGCATGCCTTTATTAAGCAATATAGCTTGAACCAGCAGCCCAGATGTAAAAACATCCTTTACTGAGTCATCCTTTAGGGAATTCTGCTCTGAAGTCCTCCTTGTTTTGGTCTCCTCATTCCTCTTCAGAGTTTTTGGGGGTATTGTATGTTATTCTACCTGTGTTACTTCCTCTACTTGGTCATGACTGGGGGGGGGGATCATCATAAACTATAGAAAATATATTTGTATGCACTATAGCAGTTGATATTCAGGATAGTCTTTTGCAGTAGGAGCAATATTCCCTCTCTCATGCTGGTTCTGTGATGTAGGGGGATGAAGTTTTGACAGTGACTCAGTTGATCTGGGATTTAGTGGTCCAAGCACTGGAAAAGTGATGATGGTAGAATAGGAGCATCTCTTCCTGGTGGGAGGGGGCAGATGTAAAGGGTATGCTTGAAGCATGCCAAAATCATGAGCTCTGCTGCTAAAACATTAAGATTTAAGCTATAATTAGTTTGATATACTGTGGCAGTCTGCATAGTGGTGTAAGATTGCCTGTGGTGGAATGAGCTATATATTACACTTTGATTAGCCACAGTTGACCTGCAAGCACCATAAGTTTTTAAATGCTAAAATATCATGATGCTTGACATTTCTTATATTTCTCATAGGAAGTAGCTGGAGTGAGATTTTAGGAGAGTAATAATGATGATCTAGAGAGGGGGTCAAAAATGAGTTAAGTGGCTCAAGACACAATTAGGGATTAAACAAGTTATGAGTGGGTTGGAGATGCTATGCTGAGATCAAATAGGTAATAATAATAAGAAACAGGAAGAGGAGCATGTTAGGGTGGTTTCATGTGAAGATGAAGCTAGCAGTCAGTGTATACAAAGCTAGCTTTTGTGGTGTAGGGGGTAAAAGCCCTACACCCTAGATTACCTGAGGCTCACTAGCAGGGGAGGATGGGACAGAGCAGTATGCATGCTTCTTCAAGCCCTTAGGGGAGGACTGGCATTTTATAGACATCCTGGGTTTGTGCTTTCAGCCCATTAAGCCACAGTTTTATGAAAACCCGCATTAGTGAATACACAAGGGCATGCATTCACAGGAGGAGTGCGTTGTCTCTCCCCTGTGGTATAGTAGGCAGCTTATCTCATCTCAATGCCTTCTGAATGGAGTTAAACTGTTTGAATGTTCTCATAGATGGTGCTGGTGAGGGCACAAGCAACCCTCATAGCTGCCTGAAAGACAGTTCCTTCAGATTACTCTTACACTCATTGTTCTGGGGACTCCAACACTGAGGCACAAATGGACTTAAGTCATGTTGGAGAATGCTTCCTAGTCAAAAATGCAGGACATACGGAAGGTGGCAGGAAAAGATGGGCAGATGGAGGAGGCAAACTGAAGGGCAACAAAGGAGATTATGATAGTGAAGGCACAAGCTAAAAGAGAGTTTGTAGAAGGGATCAATGTGGAATAAAGGATTTTTAAGTACATGCTATAAGGATGGTAGAATCAGTCGGAACCAAGATGGGAAAGAGAGAAAGTATGGAAGACTGAGGTAAAATTAGAGCTACTGAAAGGATACTTCAGTATTTCCAAATGAAGACACAGGGATTAGATGGACTGCCTCACAGAATTCTAAAACATGTGTCTACTTTGCTAATAGATCCCCTGACTAAGGTTTTTAATAAATTGCTGACCACTGCAGACGTGCCTGAGGATGGGAATATGGTTGCTGTGATATTCTTCTGCAAAGAGAGGGAGTAGGGAAAAATCCAGGGAAATACAGGTTTTTCAATCTAACAGCAGTAGCAGGGGTAATCCTTAAGAAAATCTTTAGGTAAGATCTGGTTGCTTTTGTAGAGGACATCTATCGCTAGGACAGAAAAAAAACAGCAACATGGGTTCATGGCCATTAGGAACTAATCTGGAATTGGACAAACAATTCCTGTTTTATGACTGGCCACAGGAGAGCTTGACAAGCAAGTATCTGCAGATGTGGTGTACTTGGACTCTGCTTTGACTTCAGCAAGCTCTGGACTCCGTCCTCCACAGGAGACTGCTAGGGGAAAGTGAAGACACTAGTGATTGGATGAAGATGACGAAATAGCATTTCTGCATGGTTAAATGGTAGGAAGTAGAGGGTTGTGGTGAAAAGGGACAATAGTATGAATAAGGACAGCAACTAATAGAGTATAGAGATCTGTCCTAAATCAAGTAGTCATCAGCATGTTAATTTCAGACGTATTTGAGGGAATTGAGAACAAGATCTCTCTTTTTTCTGAAGATACAATGTTAGGGACAGCAATGGAAGAAGTTGGGTGGAAGCTAATAGAGGATTTGAAAAGACTGAAGACATGAGCAGAAACATAGCTGTTTGCAGGCTAATGGATCACAGCAGCCCTGCACGAAGTATCAACTGAAGGAAGTGTAACTGGTGGCAGCAGAGCAGGAAAAAGAAGTGGGAATGCTGATCACACACGGACTGGGCTACCAGGAGCAGCAGTCAATAGAATTCTGGGATATATCCTACAGGTGATAGACTCTAGAAGAAAGGTAATGAATCCACTATATCCGTTCCTGGTAGGTTCACACCCTGAGTATTGTACACAGTTCTGGAGTCCATACACAGATATAAAGTTATAGTATGGAGTTCAAAAGGAAAACAGCAGAAGGGTGCACGTGATAGAGGGATATGACCAAAATTTAGAGGAGCTAAAGATCTTTGCACTTGAGACCAGAAGAATAAATATATAAATATATTATATATATATATATATATATATATATATATATATATATATATATATATATATTCTAAATAGTGGTTCTCCTGAATGGGGAAGATAGAGTGTAAGGAGGAGGGGCACAGACTGCGGGTTGTAGAAACCAATGACTCCTTGGATCTGTGAAAGCTGATCTTCACAAAGAGGGTTGTCTGTCAAAGGATGGGTTTACTAGAATAACTGTAGGACTGGGAATCTCTGGAGACATTTATAAGACATGAGAGAGAATGAGAAGGGGTGGATGAGGAGTTAGGACTGGTAGGGAGTTAGAATATTGAATGGACTTAGAAGAGTAGTTGGGCTTATTGTTTCTGCCTACTGTCAGGGAAATGTGATGCACTATTGCACATGAGCACTGCTATTCCATGACTAGGGTTTGGAAAGGGACTAAATATGGCAGAGAATAAAATAAACACACTATGTAATGGGATCCTATCTCGCCTCATTCATAACAGATGGGTTCGGAGCCGATCCGTCGGCTCCGACTCGGCCACTTATACTAGAATGAAGTCTCTCATTGGCTGGGCTACCCCTTATCCCACAATGCACCACACCAGCTTCCCCAGATCTCGTTTGCCGCTTTTCAAGACGGACGTGGTTTCAACTTGGCTGGAGCTAAGTGATTTTCTTGACCTTTTGGTCTTTTTTACATAGGGTTTCTGTCAGGAATCTTATTAAACAGTTGTTTTAACAGCTTTGTGAGTGTTTGTGTTCAGTTTGGAGAAAATTTAATTTTATTGTTTCTCGCGCTTCTTGTAGACTAGACAAGGCCCTTTTAAGTTATAAGGTTTTTTTTCCCCTTATTGGATATTCATCTATTCCTGTTGTGGTGTGACAGAGTTAGTTTTGGGCTAAGTCTGTTTAAGTTAGAGGGCTTTAGCCCACGTAGTGTCTATTGCTGTTTATTTTCCTGTTGCTAAGCCTGTTTAAATCAGAGGGTTTTAGCCCATACTTCAGTTACTGCCCTTTGTGCTATTACTAGTTAATTGTGACTTTCTTGTCAAAATGTCTAAGGAGCAAAAGTCAGGTTTTAAGAAATGTACAAAATGTAATTATAAGATGTCTATTACAGACAGCCATGCTATCTGTGTGTACTGTCTAGGCCCTAAACATTTACAGGATTCTTGTAGTGTATGTCACGCTTTCTCTTCCAGGGTTCTCCAGGAGAGGAAAAATAAATTGATACTCAGGGGTCTGGTTAAGCCTTCTTTTGAAGAAGCTTTGGCTTCTTCTCCAGCTTCCAAAAAGAAGAGATCGTCGGCTCCGACCAGTCCGTCAGGCCCGACGTCTAAAAAGCATAGATTGTCGGCTCCGACCAGTCCATCGGATCCGACAACTAAGACCCAAGGCTTGACTTCTTCTTCCTCGGCTCCAATGGCTTTGGAGCTGATGGTTGAAGAGTCTGCCTCTGTGCTTCTCTCCTCGGCTCCATTGGTTTCGGAGCCACAGGTTAGTGCATCGAGAGGCCAATCGCCTGCCTCAGCTCCATTGATCTCGGAGCCAATGGAGGGTTTCGGCTCAGACTCTTCCTCCTCGGCTCCGAAGCTGCCTTTGGCACCGACACTGCTGCAGTCGGGTCCAGTCTCGGCTCCGACACTGTTGGATCCCTTTCGGAGCCGATCCCATGCCTTATCGGAGCCAAGGCAGATGTCTTCTCGGCCCCAATCTGTTTCCTCCAAATCCTCTAGGCTATCTGATTCGGATTTGGATAGGGTTATCCAGAGGCTGTTCCAGTCCCCAGTTTTTACCAAAATGATCTCGGCTCCAGCCCATGCGGCTTCGGAGCCCACTCCACATCCCATACATTTGATTCCTCCTCCAACCCCCTTGGAGCCATTGGAGTTGGTGCAGGTGGATCGGAGCGGAATCGTCCAGTCGGAGCTGGGACCCCCTCGGAGTTCCTCTGCTCCGACTTTCATTCCTACCCTGTCCTCGGTGTCAGGGTTTGGTACCGGGTCTTCCTCGGTGGGGGCCGAGGGCAACACTGTAGAGCTTGCCTCTTCGATGCCCAGTCTTCCCCTTGGACCATCTGCCGCAGGCATTCCGGGTACCTCCGTGGTCTCTCAGCAAGTGCCCTCTGCAGAGTCTGGAGGTCCTGCTTTTGAGGCCATGAGGAGTGCGCTGGCCATGACTTTGCCGGTTCAGCAGGTTTCTACCCCACCATCCCAAGTTCTGGGTACTGGTGCCTCTGGAGACATTCTTTCCCATGACAGTGGGGCCCTGGGGCCTGAGGATACCCCCTTGGGGGGTTCCCTTCTTCCGGGGGGTCCTTCTGAATCTGCTTCGGATGAACCCCCAAGGAAGAAACTGTGCAAGAGGAAGCACGTCGATTCCCAGGATGAATCCGTCACTTCAGATACTGACCTCGAGGATGTGGAAGGGTCCCCTAAATTGTCCTCGGATGACGTCTCTTTCTCGGATATCCTTGAGATCTTGAGACAGAGAGGCGGTTGGCAATCCAAAGCCCCTTCCGCTGAGGAGTCAGTTTTCCTCAAGGCCTTTGGGGCCCAGCCCTCCTCCTCCTGGGTGTCTCCACCCTTCGACAAATTATTGGACTTAATCTCTCGAAGGGTGTGGGAGCATCCTGACACAGCGGAACCGGTGCCCACCAGGCCCAATAAGTTTCTTTCAGCTCCTCCCCAGAAAGAATTCCTCTCTAAAGGTGTTGCAGTTGATGCTATGGTGGTGGCATCTGCCACTCAGCAGGACATGGCAGAGGCTTCAACGTCTATTCTTCCTCCTAATAAGGATTCTAGGAGCATGGATAGGTACGGGAAGCGTACCCTTTCTTCAGCGACCTTTACCATGTGGTCCCTGAACTATCTTTGTCATTTTACAAGGCTCCAAAGGGGCCTCCTCAAGGAGTTAGGAGAGTCCCTTGTGGGTAACCTTCCTGATGCATTAGTTCAGACTGTAGGCACCCAGATGACTACCCTGAACTGTATTGTCAACTCGTCCATGAGGCTCATCTCCTATGCAGCCGAAGGGGCGAGTAGAGCAGCGGGCACAGGAGTGGCTCTTAGGAGACAGGCCTGGTTACGCTTGTGTACATTCGCGGAGGCCTTTAAGTCTTCCTTTGCCGATGCCCCCTTTGATGGGTCTTCTTTGTTTGGACCCAAGGTGAAGGACACTCTTACTCGGTGCGAGCAGGAGGGCAAGACCTTGACTGCCGTTGGGGCCCATTTCTCCGCTCCCTCTAGACCTTATCCCAAGGCTCAGAGAGGAGGGAAAATGTGGTTCAGAAAATCCCAAAAGTTCTTCTCTACTCCACCGAGTGATCCCCCCTCCAGAGGCGGGGGGGGACTCAGGAAGACGCTGTCCTAGAGGTGGCAGAGGCCCCCGTAACTCTGGAGACTGCGAATCCTTTCGTGGTTCCTTCTATCCTCAACGTCCTTAGGATGTGGCCCGGCTGTGCTTCTCCGGAGCCAGTTGGGGGTCATTTTGCGAAACACCCACAGGCTTGAGAATCAATAACCAAGGATCAGTGGGTGCTTCGCATTGTAACCGGAGGTTACCTCATTCCCTTTTTCAAGCCTCCTCCTCCTACAAGGAGAATCCCGGACGTGCCACCCAGTCAACGGGATCTGGCAGCCGTAGAAGTTTCAAAGCTGCTAAAAAAAAGGGGTCATCCAGCCCATCCCCGCCGACCAGATCGGATCAGGAACTTACTCAAGGTTATTTTTGGTGCCAAAAAAGACAGAGGACGTAAGGCCCATTTTGGACCTCAGCCTATTGAATCGTTTTGTGAAGAAGTCCAAGTTCCAGATGGTCACCCTTCAGTCCATTCTCCCGTTATTGGAGAAGGATGTCTGGATGTGCTCCATAGACCTCAAGGATGCTTACTATCACATATTGATACGTCAGGAGTCCAGGAGTCATTTGCGCTTCCACCTAGGAACCAGTCATTTCCAGTTTCGTGCACTGCCCTTTGGTCTCACCACAGCCCCCAGGGTGTTTACCAAATGTCTGGCAGTAGTGACAGCTCACTTGAGAAGTCTCGGATTCCAAGTGTTTCCTTATCTCGACAACTGGCTCCTCACTGCCACCTCCAAGCATCTACTGATTTGAGCGTTGAGGGCCACAGTAACTTTGGGTCTCTCGCTAGGAATCTCTTTCAATTGGAAAAAATCTGTGCTGCGGCCATCTCAGTGTATCACCTTTATAGGCGCAGAGTTAGACACAAAAAGTATGCGGGCATTTTTGCCATCAGAGAGAATTCAGGTTCTACAATCTCAGGTCCAAAATTTGTTACCCAAATCTCGTGTTCCTGCCAGACAGATTCTTCAGTTATTGGGTACGATGGCTGCAACCATCCTCCTAGTACCATTAGCCAGACTGCACATGCGAGTGCTGCAATGGCTGTTATCGGTTCAGTGGTCGTACCAAGAACTTCCCTTGGGTCACCTAATTCTGATTACGGAGAGTTGCCGTCGAGATCTCCGTTGGTGGCTATGTCGGTCCAACCTGGACGGGGGGCGTCCTTTCGCTCTTCAGCCTCCTGTTGCCACAGTGACCACGGACGCCTCCCAGATAGGGTGGGGGGGTCATTATCTGGACAGGGCTGTCCAAGGCACTTGGCAGGATTGCGAAGCGCACCTTCACATCAATGTCCTGGAAATGAGAGCAGTGCTTCTGGTTTTACAAGCACTTCATCATGCTCTCCCCCAGGGTACTATTGCGATTCTATCCGACAACATGTCGGTAGTTTGGCACATAAACAAGCAGGGCAGAACCAGGTCCTACCCCCTTTGCAGGGAGGCCATGAGAGTATGGCACTGGGCCATAGCCTCTCGACGTTTCTTAGTAGCCACGCACATTCCGGGGAAAGCCAATGTGATTGCAGACAGGCTCAGCAGGACTCTCCTGTTGCCCCACGAGTGGTCCCTCAACAACAGAGTGGCTGCGTTGATCTTCGCCAAATGGGGTCTCCCTTGTTGCGACTTGTTCACCAGCCCCAACAATGCAAAGTGCAGAGAGTTCTTCACTCTGACGCCCTCTCAGGGACAGTCTCCAAGGGATGCTCTAGCCCACACTTGGCCCCCGGGTCTACTTTATGCCTTCCCTCCGATTCCCCTTCTCCCGAGGGTGATTCAGAAGGCTCTCCATGTCGGGTGTGACATGATTTTGGTTGCCCCACATTGGCCCCGTCAGGTTTGGTTCCCGTTTCTTCAGAAGCATGCGGCACAGGGCCCTTGGATCCTGGACCCAGTACCGGATCTGTTATCCAATCCGTTGGGACTCCCGCATCCGTCCCTCCTGTCGCTGCGACTGGCTGCTTGGTTACTCTACTTCCATCCTTAGTTAGAGATCTCTCTCTTTCTTCGGAAGTAATGCATATCTTGTCTTCTTCCCACAAGCCGTCTACCATTAAGCTGTATTCCAGCAAATGGAAAAGGTTTTGTTGTTGGGCACAACAGCGAGGCGTTGATCCTCTTACAGCCTCAGTTCCACAGGTCTTGGAATTTCTTGCTTCCTTATTTCATTCTGGCTCTTCAGTCTCCACACTTAAAGTTCAACTGGCGGCTATATCTAATTTTCATGTTGCTGTAGATCCCTCTTTAATGGCTAACAGACTTTGCAAGTCCTTTCTTAGGGGAGCCTGGCTCCTCAGGCCTCCTGTGGCTCATCCCGTGCCCCCTTGGGACTTAAGTTTGGTTCTGGCCTCCTTAACTGCCCATCCCTTTGAGCTGGTAGCCACTTGTGATATCAAATTCCTGTCGTGGAAAATGGCTTTTCTAGTGGCTATTACTTCTGCTAAGCGTGTTTCAGAGCTTCAGGCTCTCTGTTCTTCCCCTCCGTATTTGATCTTTCACAAAGACAGAGTTTACCTTAGATTGAATCCATCCTTTTTGCCTAAGGTAGCATCCCCTTTATGCATTCAGCAATCTTTGGAGCTTCCAGTTTTCTTTCCTAATTTTTCCAGTAGAGCAGAATATACCTTTCACCAGTTGGATGTTCACAGGCAACTGCGTTTTTACTTGGCTAGGACCACTCAGACTAGAAAATCTGGCCAACTGTTTGTGTCCTTTGCGGAGAATAGGTTGGGCCTTCCAGTTGCCAAAGCCACCATTGCTAAATGGATTAAGGATTGCATCTCTTTCATTTATTCCCACTCAGGCAAGGAGTTGCCTTTCCCAATCAAAGCTCATTCTACCAGGGCTATGGCCACCTCTGTAGCTTTTCATTCCAAAGTTTCAATAGATGATATCTGTGTGGCTGCTACTTGGTCTTCTCCGCACACCTTCATTTCTCATTACAAGCTTGATGTGGCTTCCCAAGACAGAGCTTCATTTGGTTCCACAGTTCTCAGGAGTGTGTTCCAGTGAGCCACCCGGGGTTTTTAGGTGCTAGGGATGCTGTCCCATCTGTTATGAATGAGGCGAGATAGGATCCCATTACATCTTTTAGTTATGTACTTACCATAACTTTGGATGTATGGGATCCATCTTGCCTACATTCATACATACCCACCCTCCTTCCCCCTACCTTTTGGATTTGGAGGAAATATAGATCTTGCTAACCTCTCCTATGGAAGGTCTCTAGTTGGTTACAGTTATTGGTATATGTGTTTTCTGTATCTGTATGAATGTATAAAGCGAACAAACAAGATCTGGGGAAGCTGGCGTGGTGCATTGTGGGATAAGGGGTAGCCCAGCCAATGAGATACTTCGTTCTAGTATAAGTGGCCGAGTCGGAGCCGACGGATCGGCTCCGAACCCATCTGTTATGAATGTAGGCGAGATGGATCCCATACATCCAAAGTTATGGTAAGTACATAACTAAAAGTTCCTTAGTATGAGTTGACTTTTTGTAGTAGCCAACAAGTAAAGAGACAATAAAACATGCATAGTGAAAGTTCTAACTTCACAGTTACTGAATTAAGACATACAATGGATATAAAAAGTGTACACACCCTTGTTAAAATGCCAGGTTCTTATGACATAAAAATGAGACCACAATAATTCATTTCAAAACATTTCCCACTTTTAATGTGGCCTATAACCTGTAAAATTCAATTGAAAAACAAATCTGTTAGGGAAAAATATAAAAAATAAAAAATGCACAATAAGCTGGTTGCACAAATGTGCACACCCTTAAGCTAATACTTTGTTGAAGCACCTTTTGATTTAATTACAGCACTCAGTCTTCTTCGGTAGGAGTCTATCAGCATGGCACATCTTGACTTTGCAATATTTGCCCACTCTTCCTTGCAAAAGCGCTCCAAATCTGTCAGATTGTGAGGACATCTCTTGTGCACAGCCCTCTTCAGGTCACCCCACAGATTTTCTATTGGGTTTAGGTCTGGACTCTTGCTGACCATTCCAAAAATTTAGTTTTCTTCTGGTGAAACTTTTCTTTTGTTGATTTGGATGTATGCTTGGAGTCATTGTCGTGTTGAAAGGTGAAATTCCTCTTCATCTTCAGCTTTCATTCAGACGCCTGAAGGTTTTGGGCCAAAAGTGGCTGGTATTTGGAACTCTTCATAGTTCCCTCCACCTTGACTAAAGCCCCAGTTCCAGCTGAAGAAAAGCAACCCCAAAGCAGGATGCTGCCGCCACCACCATGCTTTACCATGGGGATGGTGTTCTTTTGGTGATGCAAAGTGTTGTTTTTGTGCCAAAAGTACCTTTTGGAATTGTGGCCAAAAAGTTCAACCTTGATCTCATCAGACCATAACACATTTTCCCACATGCTTTTGGGAGACTTGACGTATTGTTTTGCAAATTTTAGCTGGGCCTGGATGTTTTTCGGTGTAAGAAAAGGCTTCCGTCTTACAACCCTACCCTATAGTCCAGACATATGGAGAATATGGGAGATTGTTGTCAAATGTAGTACACAACCAGAAATTCCTGCAGCTCCTTCAGTGTTGCTGTAGGCCTCTTGGCAGTCTCCCTGACCAGTTTTCGTCTTGTCTTTTCAACAATTTTGGAGGGATGTCCAATTCTTTGCAACATCACTGTTGTCTCATATTTTCTCCACTTTTTGATGACTGTCTTCACTGTGTTCCATGGTATATCCAATGCTGTGGAAATTTTTTTGTACCCTTCTCCTGACTGATACCATTCAACAATGAGATCCCTTTGATGCTTTGTAAACTATCTGCAAACCATGGCTTTTGCTGTAGCAGGCAACTGAGTACATGTCAAGAAAATCCTACTAGTACAGATGAACTTTATTTGGGGTTAATCATAGTCTCTTTAATTGATGGCTGGTGTGTACCCAAGAAGACTGAATGCTGTAATTAAATCAAAAGGTGCTTCAACAAAGTATTAGTTTAAGGGTGTGCACACTTATGTAACCAGCTTATTGTACATTTTTTATTTTTTATATTTTTTCTCGTAACAGATTTGTTTGTTTTTCAATTGAATTGTACAGGTTATAGGTCATATTAAAGGTGGAAACATTTTTGAAATGATTTATTGTAGTCTCATTATTTTATATCACAAAAACCTGGCATTTTAACAGGGGGTGTGTACACTTTTTATATCCACTATACATACTGCTCAAAGGTGCTACAGTGTATACATATAATAATTTAGCATTGAAGCATATGTATGTCGTGTAATGGAAATATCTGTTTTAAAACAATGTTTTCTGAAAATTTGTAATGTAAAACTTATTTAATTTCAAACATGGGTGAAAAAAATAAAGAGACTCAATTTCTGTGAGCTCCTGTTCACTGTGCTGATTTATTTGATTTATTTATTTGTTCATTTTATTTCATTATATTTTGTTTACTAACCAGTTAAATTAAATCATTCATAACCAGGGCCACCAGGCAAATGACAAACATACATAGTAATTGCTGAGTTATAATCAGCTGTGCACATAATGCAGTCTGTAAACAAGGCTGATGAGAGCTTACATTTTGCAATTTATAAACAAGATAAACTCTAGCTTAGCTAAAGGAATAATGTTCTCTATTTTACATTAAGTAACATACTTTTGTAAAAATAAGACATAAGAATGATTGGTGGTACTGTACCTCTCCCTTCCACTGTGATTCACTCCTGAAGGGAATGTGTTACTTTTGAAAGGCTTTTTTGTAAGAATAAGCCATTTGTAGTGAGATAGCTACAAATGAGGACAAACAGGTTGTACCAAAATGGAAATGCAAAACATTGATTTACTCGATGTTGCAGTATCAGAGGTAGACACAAGATGTCAGACATTGCTTAAGTACTTTGTGAAGGACTTTACAAACATTTCTTTGCAACCCTTATCTGTAACTGCTTTTATAAGGCTGGATTGTGTTTTGAAATAATGCTTTAAAAAGTAGGTGATTTCTGAATGCATTTGTTGCATTCTGGATGTTCATAATACATGTTATGTTAGTGTTCATGGAATTAAAAAAATAGCTCTTAGCAGCAAGACATAGTTATAACTGAGCTCAAGGACAAGTAAGAGTCTTGAAGCTAGGTGTGAGTTTTTTATTCTAAGCACCCGTAATGCCCAGTATCTAAGGCATGTGAAGTCCATGTTCACTGAATCCAGTACTAAGAACTGAAATTTTCTGAAATTTGGACACGTGAGGGGATGTTTAGCTAGAGTGTTGCCTCTGTCCTTTTTCTTAATGGCTAAACTGTGTTCATACACTCTCCTAGCTAGCTACCTCACAGTTTTTCCTACCTAAAATCCATAGCTGGAATCACAGGTGGCCATGTAGACCACTTCCTGTGAATTGCAGCTGTACCTGTCTCTAGCCCAAAGATGAAGAACCAGTGCCGTAACATATATATTTAAACTGTTTGATATGAAGTGGCACTGCTTACATTTTGCACACTTGTAGGTGCCTAAAGACTTCTGTGTGCTAGATGGTCATTGCTGAACTTCTAACAAGGATTTTACATTCTGACTCGTTTTATAAGTGAATAAGGACCTGCACCCAGAATCTTTGATAAATCCACATTACCCAGAATGATCTTCCAGCTTTCTTCTAACACATCTCTTTTATTGCATATCTAACACATCACTGCTTTTCTACGATGTGACATTTTTGCCTTGGGGGTTAATAGGACTTCACAGAGCAATTCAAGCTTCAAGGCTTGTTCTCCACCCTTGCCTTTAAATGTTTTGCCCCCCCCCCCCTTTACTCTGCTCTCGGACCTGAGTTTATTTAAGCTGAACAGGCAAAAGATGCTATTTTTAAATATTCAACTTTGCTGATGACTTTTCCAGCGTCCCCAAAGTAGTGTGCCAGCCACGTAAGTTATACTTTGAGTCTAGCTATACTTTAATACATTGCTTATGTGAACCGTAGACTGCCTGTAATTATGATGAATGCTGAACATACTTAGCTATGATTTGCTCTGTTAAGGCTACTGTGTTCTCTAAGCAATACTTCACTTGCTCATCTTCCAACTTTGTCGATTCTTGTCCTTGGACACTTACACAACTTACTTTTCTTTTTCTGACTGCAACAAAAAACAAACAATGTATGAATGCTGTGACCTAGCATTAGCCCACTAATTCTACCTTGTATATAGCTGTGCCGTGAAAGTCTTGGGTATCTTCTTGAGTGTATTTGTTTACCAATGTGTGTTAATTGCAATGTTTGCTTAGCCTTATTGTATTATGAATAATGCTGATATTTTTTTTTACTTTTGTGAGCCTTATTGTATTATGAATAATGCCAATACTTTTTTTCACTTTTCTGGCCCTTGTGTAATAGCGGTTTCACTAGTTCTGTCCTGCTTCTAATTATTCCCTATTACATATACTACTGTATCTCTCTCTCTCTCTTGTTTCAGTCCACTTCCCATCTTCCCTGCAGTCTACAATTTAGAACTGCCTGCCCAGAATCCTTAAACAGTACGAGCAGCCTTGTAACATCAGAAATCTTTACATTAACTGCCCAGTATATGTAAACTATAAACTACTTAACTAGACTGAATTGTCTCAAAGTTCTGCTCTGAATTAGTGCCGCGCACACTACTGCGGGCCACCAAATGCTCCTTTAAGATTTACTTTTAAACATCTACTTTAAACAATAAAATTCTTTTTTTTTGCTTTTTTTACCTAAGCAACTGGACACTGACCTTAGTCAAATTGTACCTTGCTGATTGTTTTTCTACAATGCGCCATTTTTGCCTCACGGGTTAAACTGCTTCATTCGCCCTCACTACACTTGGGCTCACTCTGCTTCCCTACCCTACCCCCATTCCCACACACCCCCCTCTTCCATCACATTTATACTGTCCTAACCACTCCACCTCACCCATCAGCCAATTACCATCTCCCACTTCCTCCTTTATAGTTCCTCTGTGATAATCTTTACTTCCTGCCCTTACATTAGTCTATCAAAATGTCTCTCTGCTTTCCACAAACATTTCTCATACTCCTTCTCTCCCTATCTCTTCTACTACTAATACAAGAAACAACATTAAATCCACTCTCTTTACCTCCCAAAACAAAGTCTTTACCCAGATATACATTTTCCGTTCATAATTCCTACTCCATTAGCCCTAGCCTGTATCATACAACTCCTCTTTTCTGTGTCAAAACTCAAATTCTTTCCACTAACTATTCCTTACATTATTTACCCAACACTCGGTATTATCTTCTTCACTATATAATTGCTAAACTTTCAAATATCATACTCTATCTCTCCCATACCCTTTCTTCTCTCATATGTTTTGGGGATATCCAGCCTAACCCTGGGCCTTCTACCACTTTCTTCTCTTCAAAGCTAACTCCCCCAAATGCTCTAGAACTCTTCACATGACTACTCTAAATTTTCAAAGTATCTGTAATAAAACCCCTCCAAGTTGCATGCTTGGCTCTCTCTAAACAAAACTGATATCCTAGCTGCTACAGAAACACAGTTAAAACCATCTGTACAAGACTCTTGAGTTTCTCCCACCTAACTTCAATGTAATTAGGGCAGATAGACTTAGCAAAAAAGGCGGTGGTGTTGCCATCATCTACTCCAATACCTTTAACATCTCACCATTTACAAAATCCATCCCTCATTTCCAAAATGCTGAGATTTTGATCTCCTTTCTGGAAATCAACTGCTCCAAAAACTTTGTATTGTTGTCCTATACATCTCCCCTGGAAATAACATAACAGTTTTAAAATATATCCTTTCTTGGATTTCCTATACTATAAAAAATGAAACAATTATTCTTGGCAACAGGAATATTGATTGGGCTTCCACTTCCTCCAAACAATCACCCTCCAGCATAATTCTATTTCAC
Source organism: Protopterus annectens (assembly GCF_019279795.1). Taxonomy (NCBI): domain Eukaryota; kingdom Metazoa; phylum Chordata; order Ceratodontiformes; family Protopteridae; genus Protopterus; species Protopterus annectens. The sequence goes on along the minus strand of NC_056728.1, from coordinate 1,164,857,713 downwards.
TTCACCCAATTTCTCTCTACCACTATCAGGTACAACCAGTGGCGGCTGGTGACTTCAAATCACAGGGGGGCTGCAGGAGACAGCTGAATGGGTGGGGTCAAGGGGAGGGGGTGTGGTCAACCAGAAAGGGGAGGAGCTGTGCACAAAACCACAAAAAAATAACTTTAATTAAATACGCTGCCCTGGGTGGCAAACCATCATTATGAAAGTCCAATCAAGACAAAAATAAGTGTAGAAGAATAAAAATATTCAATGCATTGGCTGCATGACAGCTTACTTAATATCTAGATGGAAATAAAAGGTTGTGAGGCATGAAAAAATAAATTACTTTTTAAATACATTACTGGAATGCCAGTCAAAATCAAGTATAAGAAAAACCAGAAGCACTCAACTCAAACCACTTCTCCTTGCACTGCAGTTCTAATTATAATATATTCAGCTTTATTAAAGTACCAAGTAACATGCTGAAAGTAGAAATCTATGTGATGCCCCCCACTTGAAAAAATGTTTCTTATCCAAAAAAGACCTGCTGCCTGACAACTTGTTTCATGGTGGAAACATGATAAAAGTAAAAAATGAAAAGCAAACAAGAAACAAGCTCAAGATACATTGCTTAAAGGATTACTGTACAAGTTATGGACCACACATGATTGGCATTCTATTTAGTTTACGGGTAAAGTCTGTAGAGATGACTGGAAGTCTCCAACAAGTGTAATGAGCTTTTTAAAATAATGGAATCCTGTCCTTTAATACCCAAGGCTTATACATTATCTAGTCAAGTATTCTCTGCATGGCAACAACAGAAAGGCTTTCAATGTTGGCAATTCTTTAACAGTATGCTTATTAAAGCTTACTTGCATCTTACGATCTCAGACAAGCTTACCTTATGGTCATTAAAGCATTGCTACAAACACAGAGCAACAGGCACTTTGAGTAATAAGCATAAATCAACAGTACAAAAATATGACAGAAGCCAGACCATTCTGCAAAATCAAGGACAGATGAAAAGCCACTGTAGTACTTATGCAGTGTGTCCTCCCCATCCAAGGTAGATACAACTACTCCTTGCCTTACTTGGACACATCCAGAGTCACTACATGGGGGAGTGGGGTGCAACAAGCATGTCACAATTTGAAATCTCTCTGGCTGACTGTGATGGCCCTGACACATTTGTCATACCTCTCAACCTCAAGAGCAAGAAATCTGGACAAAGCCATACACAGAAGTGGGACAAAGGCCCAAAAATAAGGACAATTTTTAAATATTGCTCTAATAAACTTAGAAAGATAATAGAATCGGTCTTGCATTAGTATGAATTTTCTGAAGGGTATAAAATCTGAAACTCAAATGTCTGTCATTTTCTAACTTCAGTCTTTAGTGATTTGTCACTAACTTGCCAAAAACACAACTTTATGAAAAATGGACCAAAAATGTGATGCAAAAATATAAAATAGACACACAATACAGCTGCTACCTGTCAAAGAAGGGACACTTTAATATTAGTACTGCTACCTTGAGCAGCTGACAAAATAAAAGAATCTACATGCATTTCAAGTAATCTATAACTTTGATTATTACAGTTATTTCTTAATTGTAAACCCTCCATGTTTTCTTCCAAAATTGCTATTTTGCGGAGGGATTATTAGGGGGAAGAGCAACATTTTGAGCCAAACATTGGGGACAGTTGAGAGGTTGGCTATGCCTAATTCTATAAAGCAATTTATTTGCATGTACCTCTCAACCTGTTAATGCAGTAAATCTGAACAAGGCCAAATATATTGGGGGCACATATAAACAGTACTAAAAATTGCTCTTGTATAAATTGAGACAGTAGATAGAACAGCTCTTACTTTAACATGCATTTTTTTCTGAAGGTTATGAAGTCTGAAACTTATTATTTAGTGACTTAATTCTTAAATGATTTGCCAGAAAACTACAAATTTTATGAAGAACAAACCAAAAATAAGAAGCAAAAATCTATTCACTCTTTGAAAATCTGGACAGTTGGGAGGTATAGTTCAGCTGGGCCTGTCTGAGTTTGCTGCCCTTCCCCCCTGACAAAATAATGGTTGAATGGAGCCTCTGCAGCCATTCCAATGAACCATTACTTGGCTATTTCACTCCATTTACCATAAACACTAATGTGCATACTGCTTTACTTCTATGATGAGTTGGACTTCATTTGAAAGTTTTATTTTGTATTTTACAGCACAAACACTAAGTCGTCTGTTAAACAAAGCAATGCAGTCTCACAATGAAAACTTAGCATTAAAACTTCTCTGCCCTTGAAACTCACATTCATTGAAACAGCATTGAAACCCACATTCAAAGAAAATACATTTTGCCAGTGGCAGATAAAGATTAATTCTGGGCTGTTTTCAAATCATAGGCCCCTTGCATATGAAACATACATGTGCTCTTTGATGCACCTTCCTCATTGTACTAAAATTATATTCCTTGTACAATACAGTACACTTGTTAGAGGGTGTTTTAAATTTGTTTTGAACATTTTTCCAGTAAGCAATGAAACAAACCATATGCACCCATAATGGCAAAACTGCCCAGTTGAGAACATTTATCATAAAAAAGTCTACTCAGACTTCCACAGTCCACCATTATTAGTAAATATACACAATTCTACAGTCCACCATTATTAGTAAATATGCAGAATTCCACAGTCCACCATTATTAGTAAATATGCACAATTCCACAGTCCACCATTATCAGTAAATATGCACAATTCTACAGTCCACCTTTATCAGTAAATATGCACAATTCTACAGTCCATTATCAGTAAATATGCACAATCTCTGAAGTAAGTCATCTAAATAATTCCACATTAAAGAAATCTGTAACTAATGAAGCGGTTGCTGCTAGCAATCACCTTTATATTTCATAGTTTCATCGAAAAATAAAGTGTCTGTTGCCCCTCAGGAATAAATTGCCTATATTACATTAAAAAATGATAAGCTAGTAATAATATTGCAAGAGGAAATGGATGGCAAACTGATAACAGACTCATAGTTAGTATCTTCACCAAGGAGAGCATTCTCAGTACGGCAGCATCTACCCCTTGTGGGAGTAGAACCCACAGCCTTCTGCATCAAAAGCAAGTACACAACCTGTTGTGCTATAGTATTAACTAGGCAAAGCACTAAACTTCTATTCCCCTGCAGCTCTCAGCTCCTTGTAAAATCTATGAATCCTATTAAATCCACCCATTCCTACATATCATCCTGACACCTGAACAAAAACAGTTACAGTTTTCACTTATCTCTATAATTGGACAGTCATCCAACTCTGCAGATTTATATAACTCAATAAGTCACATAATCACCTTATACATATTAACCAGGTACTAATCAACACTTCATCTTTTTACATATTAACCATAGCAGAAAAATCTTGAACAATAATTGTAAAACAGCCACACCAAAGCTTATTGATATCAACACAAGAAGTGCATGCAATAAAGTAACAGACCTTCATGCATGGGTTTTCAAGACATCAATCTACTCTCATTATCTGAGACCTGGCTAAAAGCATCAATAAAAGATGAATAAATACTATCTGTTAGCTACAACATACTATGAAATGATCAAAAGGGCAAAAAAAGAAGAGAGATTATCTTACTTTTATCTAAATCACTGCAATCAATCCCATACTCACAGCCTTCCTTCAATTTAATAAAGCTGAACTGCTAATCAACTCCCTTAAAATAAATGCACATGAAAACATCTACCTCATTTCCATATAGTTTCCTCCATGGTATTCTCCCGGATAAGCAAAAAATATCCCTAAGAAACTATAAACATGCAAGATTTCAAAATAATCTGGAACTCAAACATTACAGCTATGGCTCAGCACTCCATAAACCTATGGAGTGCTTAAGTCAATCCCATTATCAAAATTAATATTAAGACAACCAATTTAGACTGGATACTAACATCTGATCCCACTAAAATTACACCAGCTGAAACTCTTCTTGGCACCATTAGTGGTCACCTCTTACCTTGGCCAATGTGCACCTCTTATCCATCCTAAACCAGCACCCCTTTAACTATGTACACAATGCAATAAAATTTGAGAAATATACTTTTCTAGCTGCCTTACCTTATGTAATTTCAAATGCCCCTTAAATATCTTCCATTTGATGAAACAATAGGACAATTTAACCAAACAGTTCTTATTATTCTAAACTAAATGGCTCTTGTAAAAAGAAAATACGTGGAAGTAAATCCCGCCCTATGACTTAAACATACGACCAAAGAACTGATGTAATAGATATAAAACATGGTGAAGACAGTTCAAAAATAAAACACAGCAGAAGCAGCAAGCCTTCAAACAGCTTTGAAATCTTTGAAGTCTTACTAAAAATAAAGAAACTGAAAACAAAAAAAATACTTCCTTATGCTGCAAAATGCAAGTCCAAACAACCCAAAATTCTTAAAGAAATTAATGGACACATTGCTTCACCCATGTAGGGCTTAATAACCAAAATCTTCCCCTAGAATCCCCTCTGAAACTATTGCCACTAACTTCAGTACTCACTTTATCCATACCACCACCAATTTCACAAATAATAATGACATCAAATAATAAACATCTTGCAAACTACTCATCCTAATGCCAGTTTTAACCTAGAGTCAATCCCATTGATGCAATAAAAAATAGCACCAGAAATGAAAAACCACATCTCTGTCTGCAGAAAAACTTTAAGCAGGGTGGCTTAAGATTTAGGCAGAATCCATTGCCTACCCAGATTCCATTCTACTCTAATGCTCAGTCCTGGAACAGTATGTTCTGGCCATATGGAAACAATCTTCCATTCTTCCACAACTTAAAATGGATAAATCTGAAGGATCAACTATTGCTAAATTGCCATTGTTCCATCACTCTCAAAAATCCTTGAGAAATTGGCTCATAACCATCGGCTACACTTTCACCTAAAGAAAGACATTATCTTCAATACACAGCACAACTTCAGACCCAATCACAGCACTGCAACCACACATCTGGGTTTCTTAAATACTGTCAGTCTCAAAAGAAACAATGGTAAAATACTTTCTAATCTCTTCTTAGATCTCACAAAAGCATTCAGAGCTGTCTTACACAACATAATCCTTCAAAAACTAAATCTCATATGCATATCAAAATCAGATCTACATTGGTTCAGTAGCTATCTTTCTAACAGACACCAAGCATTGCAGTGGGAGTTCAAGCTCTCTGTCTTTCTTTCACTTGCAACAGGGATACACAGGGATGACCGTAGCATCTTTGCATTTCAAAATTTTCATCACTGACCTTCAAGCAGCATCTAATTATGCCATGCTGCTACAACATGCAGATGGGCCAACGCTCATCTATTCTGCAGAGTAATTTAACTCATTGCAAAGACCCAATAATCAATCTTCTCCTCTGACTCCTGGCTTAGTAACTCCCAGCTCCTGCTAAATCCCCTAAAAATCAAATTACTCCTCTTCAGACCAAACTTGCATAATGATACCAAACCAGACCTAACTGTTACTACCCTAACCAACCCTGAAATTGAATGAGTTACTCACTGTAAATTAATTAGAACCATTTCTGGTGATAACCTAAAATTTAATTAACACATACAAGAAGTATTAAAAAAGACATACCAGAAACCTTTGACACAGAAAAACTACAGTCACTGACCACCTATTTCCAACATTATTTTATGTCCCACCAGTACTCATTAATCTGCACTGCAATGTGACCACAAAACTACTGCAATGCTACAGTACAATTGTAAAAGTCATATGCAGCCTTCCCTATTAGTCACATCATTGGGTAGTCCTTCAAAAACGCAGATGGTTTGAGCTACCTTAACCAACTGAAATAAACTCATTACTTATGGTAGACAAACTAGCCTATAAACATATGTCCCAACCTAAAAAAAAAATCCTTACACTGTACAGACCAATTAGAAGTCTGAGTTCCATATACAAATCCTTATGAAGCACACAGAAAGTGAATAATTCAGCAGGTGAAGTCATATATGCCAACCAGATCTCCAGAATATACAACTCACTCCCCCTAAACCTAAGGCTCAATGGCAGCCATTCTATATTTAAAACCCAACTGAAAATCCACCAGACTCATGACTATGTTCTTGAAATATACCAGGATAATCCAAACACTCTATCACATTACTTTCTCTCTGAGATCTCATCACCTATCCTGGTAACAGGTAATCCTCTTCAGATAATCCAAAGAATCTCCTGTGTAAATAAATTGCAATACAAATCTTTTATTAAAAAAAAATTAATCCAACAACAAATATTCCTATGCTCACAAACTCAACTTCTCCTGGAATTAACAACACTTAACTTTAAAAATACTTCCTACCACACACACACACACACACACACACACACACACACACACACACACACACACACACTAGAAGCAGCAAGTCCAATACACACACAAAGTATAAAAGCAGCAAGTACCATACATTGTAAAAGTAAAAAGCACCATAAACTTACCTGTCCGTTCTCCATAATATTCAGCTAACGTACATCCTGCCCACGCAATACTCCAAAGACCCGCGAGATCCCTGAAATCAAACCTCCCGATGAGACTGTTCTGTCATTCCCGACTGCTGCTGTTGCAGTCCGGCCCTGATACATTATCCCAGCGAGTCTGTGCACTTTAAAAGTGCACAGACATCTCCATGTGTTTCCCTATGGGGACTGCTGGACTGCCTGGAGCATGCGCATAGACGTGCAGTAGTCGGGACTACTGCACATGCGCGAAGTCCGTGAAAATTTAAAACAATTTTTTTTTCTATTTTTATTTTTTTTTTGTTCTGAGGGGGCTGCAGTCCGGCAGTCCAATAGCACGGGCCGCCCCTGGGTACAACAACAGAACTAATGAAGGTTCCATCTTAGACTGGATTCTTGTCTCAGACTCCTCCAAATACATAACATCTGGCACCATATCCAACTCCAGTGGTGACCACCTCCCTGCCTATGCTATCTAAGATTGTTCATCCTTCCGTAAAGTCCACAATATCAAACTTGTCCAAAACCTTTTAAAATTTAACCCCCACACATTTAATAGCATACTAAACAGCATTAACTGGAATACTGTTAAAGCTCTTCCACTGGATGATGCTCTGATCTTCTTTAATAACTCTCTTCCAATGATTTTGGATAGCCCAGATCCTACCAGAACCAAAAGAATCAAAACCAGTCATTTCTCCTGGTTAACAAAAACCATCAAAAACAATGCAACTAACAGGAACAAATTATGGAAACTCTGGCATAAATCTAATAATCCTTCCTACCTTACTCATTACAAACAACTCCAAAACCAAATTAAAAAAAAATCTCAAAAGACAAACAGCAGTATGTCTGGAACCAGCAAACAGAAAAAATAACCCCAAAATGTTCTGGTCTTCCATCAATAATCTCCTCAACCCTGGCACCAAACCCAGTCCCTCCCCATGTCCCAACAAGCCTCCCAAACATATAGCCAGCATCTTTAACTCTTACTTTATTAACACCATTGCTAACATTACTGCTACTTTTTATTTGACTCTCCCTAATAATACTATTTTCACACCCTCTTCTCCCCTGCATCATATCTTACCCCAGAACTTCCACAGTTTCTCAACTAATTTACATCATCACTCTCCAAGCTTCAACACCCCCTCCAAACTCCACACAACAATCTTCCCAGCGAGAATTTAATCTCTCTCCCATCCCTACCTCTTACATCAAAAAAATTCCTTCTGAAATTAAAGCTCTGCTCAAACTCAGGCAATAGAATTCCTGCCAAATTTCTTAAAACTGCTGCTGACACAGTGGTCTATCCCATTAGCATTCTTATTAACATATCTATCCAAGAATCCTACGCCCCTTGCCTCTGGAAAAAAGCAATCATCCTCCCACTTCATAAAGGTGGCCCATCACCCGATATCTCTAATTTCTGACCCGTTGCTATACTTTCTCCCTTCTCTAAAATCCTTGAAAAATGTGTGCAAAAACAACTCTTAGACTACCTTCTAAACAATAAAATCCTCTCCCCAACACAATATGGATCCTCCCCCCCCCCCAAGTCATAACACATCCACTGCTCTAATATCCTTCTTAGCCATACTCAATAACGCCTGAGATACAGGACACATTGTATCAGCCCTTTTCTTGGACCTTTCAAAAGCATTTAATACCATCTCTCACTCTATCCTCCTCTCCCAAGTCACTTAATTAGTTCAAAAGCTACCTCTCCAATAGACAGCATGCTGTTAAATGGAAGAATTTCATTTCCTCTTACCTTCACAACCATACAGGTGTACCTCAAGCCTCAGTTATAGGCCCTCTTCTGTTTAATATTTTTATGAACAACCTCCACCAAGCTATTCTACAGGGCTCACTAGTTCAGTATACAGATGATTCCAGTATAGTCTGTTTTGCTCCTAACACAAACATATTACTGCAAACCACCCAAGCAGCATTTTCCACTGCTGAAACTTGGCTTCACAACAATCACCTTTCTTTAAATCACAAAAAACTAAACTTATGATTTTTACTCCGAAGAGAAATATACCTATCAATAAAGCTGATCTCACTATATTCTCTCTTAACTGTACCAGAATTGATGTAGTAACCCACACTAAATTGTTAGGAGTAATAACTGATGAAAATCTTAAAATCAATCTGCACATTCAGAGTGACATAAGTAAGACCCACAAAAAAACTTGGATTATTCTATAGACACAATAAGTTCCTCTCCCTCCCGACTAAACAAGTATTGTCACTATCGTGCCTACTACCCTCATTAACCTATGGTGCTCCCTTACTAACCACATTGCAGTCTTCCTTGAAAATAAAATTAGAAACATGCTACAACAAGATTGCTAAATTTGCTACAAACACTTGCCATTCTACTCATCATTGTATTGCCCTAAAAAATTGCAATGGGTTGAATTCCCCCACTACCTATTACTCCTTCAGCTCTCAACTACACATAAATTCATTCATAAACCACACAACTGCCCTGCCCTTAGCTCCTTACTCACCCTATACAACCCTATTAGGCCTCTGAGATCTGAACACCAAGATCTTTTTTAAGTTCATAAACCCAAATTACCTGCAGGTCAGCTACTATACTCTTGGAACATTGCCAGAATGTGGAATAACCTACCTACATTCATCCGCATATAACAAAGCGCTTCTAACTTCAAAACCTCACTGTACAATCATCTCCTTTCCAAATGGACATGTAACTGTTCAGCTGCTTCCTCTGCAATTACTTAATCTACCAACTGAACCTAATTCCAGTTCTTAACTGTTTTTATCTAGTTCCTGCTCCAACATTTTGTTCTCATAATAATTCCCTATGAACTTTCATCTACTTAATTCCTCTTCTTGCTTTCACTAAACTCCCAATCCACACTCCCCCTCTTCTCTCCCTTCTGACACTTTCCTTCTACATCACTCTTCTTTATTCTGTAATATCTTTTTCTTTTTTACCTTCCATCCTTACTACTCCCTCCCCCATATCTCTATTTCCTCTTTCTCTCTTCTTTCCTCCTTTCCTCTCCCCTAAATATCACAAAGTACTCCTCATATGCCTTGTATGCCTCTCTTTCTTTCTCTCTCTCTCTGTATATATATATATATATATATATATATATATATATATATATATATGTGTGTATGTATATGGATCCCCTTCACAATCTCGAATTACTGAATGCTCGAAAATTCAGTATCTCGAAACTGTAAAGTCGAACCAACAAAAATCCCGAAACCCTCAAGCATGAAAATAAAAAACCTTGAACATGCCAAACACATACACCACACAACACGCAAACCATACAACCCACATCACATAAACTACAAGCCCTACACTATGTGCATGCTGCGTCCCCCCACTTTTATATTCTATCTCCGAGACCGCACTAATGCACAAAATAAAAAACACTACACAGACATTTTAAACTGCCTCCCTCACGCACACAAACACATCACACATACACAGACACATCCAACACTCACACTCATACTCCCACTTCCCTAACCTAACCCACACACATAACTTACAAAACACACACATACACTCACTTACCTTCACTTCCGTAAAACATCACGACTCACACACTTCCCGTGACATGCATAAGTGCGAATTCGAGATATTTGAATTCGCGCTTATGCAGATTCGCACTTATGGGTTTTCGACTTTACAGTCTCGAGTTACTGAATTTTGAGCATTCAGTAATTTGAGATTGTGAAGGGGAACCATATGTATATATATATATATATATATATATATATATTTTTATTGATTTATTTATTTATTTTTCCTATTGTTTATACCATGTATCACCTGGATTTACATGCATTGGTGCTCATAACCATATAATATTCGTCTGTTCTGTTGTTTCAAGTATTGCGCCATGTTTTTATTGTCTTCTCTATGAACAGATTTAACTTTGCTGTTAATATAATGCTATATCAGCTTTACCTATTTTCTACAACATTATGTAATTTTCTTGGTAATTTCCTTTTTTGTAATCTTTCTTATCTTTCTAAAATGTTTACTGAAACTTTTTTGAAACTTTATGTAAGTCCTATTGTTACCTTGGAGCTTAAATGGGCTTTCTTTAACCCAGTGGACTTTCCTGGCAAACAAATGCCAATAAATAAATAAATAAAATCTCGGATGAGATACATGTCACTGGTAATGGGTAGTGGGAAAGCTCTACTGTATTTAGTCAGCAAATGTTTGGTTTTAGTAAAAGCTGTTTCCTTATCAGAATCAATTTCAGACCAAAGTCTTCTCAAAATTGGCCTAGCTTTATTCAGCCTTTGTGAATACAGTTCTGTAATGATGTTATTTAGCCAATACAAATCGTAACATTTTTGGATGAACAGTGTTTTTAAAAAAATTACCTCTTCTTCAAAGACCACATCCTCACTGGTGACCCTGCTGAATCTTATAAATTGTCTTTTTACAACCCCTTTCTTCATGTGGTAGGGGTGTAAACTTCTTTTGTGCAGATATTAGTTCACAAAAGTGTCTTTTCTAAAGATTTTGCTTGCACGCTCAGTGGTGCCTCTTTCTAGTGATAATGTGATATCCAAGTAGTTCATTATCTTCCCATAGCTACTCAATATGAATTTCCAAAAAGAAGTGCTGGAATTCATTAAGTCATATCATTCATACAGTTCTCTCTCAGTGCCTGTTCACACCAAGAAGAGGTCATCAATGAATCTTCTACAAACGGCTACTTTCCCAAAAGAAAATGTGGGATTTCAGGTACACTTGATCCCACCAAGCCATGATCAGGTTTGCAAATACTGGGGCCACTCTTGAACCCATGGCTACTCCCAAGATTTGTTTAATGTATTTGCCCTGGAACACAAAGAAGTTGTTTTCAAGTACAACCTCTAATAATGTGTGAATGGTGTAGATCATATAATTTCCAAAATGTGAATACTTGGTGAGGTAACATCTCACAAATTAGACACCCATGTCCTGCTGGATGCAAATACGATACTATGTCAGAGGATACAAGGATGTAGTCATCACTGATACCTTGAATTTCACTTAACAGTTTGAGTAAGTGCCAAGAATCTTTAAATACATTCTGACCTTTGAGCAACTGAATTGAGGAGATGGTCCAAAAAATGGTGAAGACTTCCATTTTATAATGATCAACAGCCACCACTGGCCTAAATGGAGGCTGTACGTTATGTTTATGAGTCTTCAGGATTCTGAAAAAAAGTAAATGTTAGGTCTAATTAAGTATTTTTCTCTCTGAAGAAGTTCAAGCATATAGTAAATGAATGAAAGCACTTAATCTAGGCCAGTGTTGAAGACTGTTTCTTTTACTGTCTTCAGTAGAATTGTTTGTTGTTCAGTGGTTCTATTTATTTATTCTGGGCAGCTTTGGATGTTTTTTTGTGCTTGTTTCAGCAGTAAGCCAGTATGTTTGGAAGCTTGTCTTCCCACGATGGGAATTTAGATCATTCCACCCACCAACTCCCAGAGGAACTGGTTCTGCTTACACAAAGGCTTACACCAGCAGTATCTGATGTTTGTGGACTATTGGTGAGTTTTAAATCCAGAAGCCATACACGTGAATTGCCAGGAACATCTAACAATCTGGTGTTTTCCCTGGAACCTAGCGGAGCAAATGTCATTCACACCCAGGTTCATCCTGCCATTTTTCATGAAACATTGACAGTGAACATGCAAGGTACGGACAATTTATGTGATGAAATATTTAAAAGTGTTGATAACCCTTTTGGTAACACTGCTATAGGATTTAATTGCTATACAGATCCTGTTTCTAGAAGCAGCACCTTAGGTGTCAGTGATTTTGAATGTTGCAAAAAGGATATTTTTCAGTTAGAAAGGTTGGTGTTAAAGTACATACAATGGCAGTATGACATATTATATCTGGAAGACCGTATTAGATCTTAACTAGTTCCTTTAGGTCTTAGAATCAACAAGTTTGCAAACAGTGTAAAACCAGGAGATCTTTTGTTCAGTGAGCTTGTAAAACTGTTTAATAGCACTGGCATTTCATTAATGAAATTACTTGTTGAAGATTACAATTTAAAAGTTTGCCAACTTGAAGATGACATCGACAAGTTAGATGATCTCATTACGAACAGTAGTTGTTTTTTGCAATTAGACAACTTATACAACAGAATTTAAGCTAAAGCCACTAGATTGGTGGCTGCTATTATAAACACGATACAAGGAAAGCTCAAGAGGGATAAAGAAGTTTACCAATCAGATTTGGCTTATCTTGTTAGTATAAAAATTAACACAAATTATAAGGCTGGTACTGGACATTCAATTGAGACAATGGGGCTGAAATCAGATTCTAATACGAGGGTAGGGGAACAACCGAACCCAGTGAATCGAGTTCCCACTGACCATCCACCTGTTCTTTCACCAGCACCTTTCTTCTTAAACTCCCCCCAAAAAATACGGAAACAGTGGCAAAACAGGAGGAAGAAGCTGAACAAGGGAAAGGAAAAACAGAAAGAAAAAATAAATGAAGAAATAGAGGTTCTAAACCTTAGCAACATGATTTTAAATGACCATCATTTATCAATATTGGCGAAAAGCTTTTTATTCATTCCAATACAACCATAGGATCATAGAATTATAGGAGATTACTAGGCTATCAACCCAGAGGTCATTTTAACCCTAGCCATTTCAACCCAATGTAATACCATAGAGATACTAGTCAATGCCCAATGTTGCATTTAGTGATGACTGTCCATGTCCAGGAGGTTGTGGGCACTATCCCCAGTAAGAATTTACAATTCCCCAGCCACTCATCCAGGTTCCTCTTGAACAGTGTCATAGAGGTGCTCTGTTTCACATGAATTGGTCGCCTGTTCCAAAGACAAGGCAGTCACTAGGAGATAAATCTGTCCCTCCAGCATGTCCTATTTAAGTAGCAGGCCATATTTCAGTCCCTGGAATGGGTAGCCCTAGACCCATTTGATTTATGGATATGCAGTAAGTTCATTAGGTTTGGATCTTGGATTGCTCTGTAGGCCAGGCATTAGTCTCCCCTAAGAAGTCTGTATGATACAGAGTATAGTAACTGGGATTTTAGTCAGTCCATGTAAGGCATATGCTGGAGGTCCATGATCTTCTTTGTTAGAAACCGCTGAAGTCCGTCTAATTGCTGTAGATGCTTAATATGGTACATACCTAATGGGGCATTATACTCAATTATGGGCCAGATAAGTGCCGAGTATAGGGGGTTATAAGTTCTTTTGTTCTCGAGGCAATGCCTTTACCAATCAAGTGAGCTTCATAGAAAGCTTTCTTTACAATGGTGCACACATGGTGGTCGAAGTTAAGGTCACGGTCAACCTGTGATCCAAGGTCCCTTAACACTTCATGGGTATTTAGGATATTGTTATTGATTTGATAGTGTAAAGGGACATTGTGCTGAAGGGAATGATGATGTATTTTTTTGCATTCAGTTTGAGACTGTGACTAACACACCAGTCATTGGTCTGAGACCATCCTGAAATATACTGACATCATTTGGAGATTCAATGATTGCACTTGGTTTGCAATCATCTGCAAACTTGGTCAGCCACAAGCCTTTTGTTTTGACCTGAACTTCTGAGAAGTATATACCAAAGAGTAGGGGGCCCAGCACTGACCCCTGTGGCACCCCACTGGTAACTGGCCTGCTGGTTGATTTGGATGATTTGGAGTCATCCAGATTGATAGTGTGTGTCTGGTTTGTGAGCCAGTTAACAACACATCTTACAACGAAGGGCTTTACATTCAGTTTGTTAAGTTTATCAGCAATGCCTGAATTTGGGATTGTGTCTAAAGCCTTTGCCAAGTCGAGGTATGCTGTGTGTACAGATTTGCCATCAATGGCCTTGGTCACACTTTCAAAGAAATCCACTAGGTTTAACAGGCAGGATCTGCCCTTCATGAAGCCGAATTGGGCAGGGTCCAGGGTTTGGAGGTCACCTATGTCTTTATTTATGAGGTCCATAATGATACATTCTATGGCCTTACAGATGAGGCAGGTCAGGCTTATGGATCTGTAATTCCCCTGGTCTGTTGCTAGGCCACCTTTGTGGAGGGGAATAACTGTAGCTGTTTTCCATTCTGCAGGAACAAACCCTGTGGTTAAGCTATGATTGAAAAGGGTACTTAGTGGTGATGCTAGTTCATGTTTTAGCCTGTTTAGAAGACAGTCTGGGATGTCATCTGGTCCCATAGGGGCTGTGTTCTTTACCTTGGACAGGGCTTTGAGGATCTGCTCTTCAGATATACAAGGTTGGGGGAAGTTTGGAGCAGGGTTTGTTGTAAGTTAGGAGGGGATAAGGGAGTGAAATTTTCACCAAACCTATCTGTTAGCAGGTTTGCCATCTCTGTGGGGTCAGTGTATGTGATATTGTTGGCCACCAGTTCTGCCCATGGTTGGGTCCTACCCTTTAGGTTACGTACATAACTATAAATGGTCTTATTGTTATCCTTGGCAGTACTTGCTAGGTTTCCATCAAAGGAGCTATTGGATGATTTGATAAGTTGTCTTATTCGGGTTCATATTATATGATCAAATGCTAGAAATAGTGAATGATATATTATCGAACCCAAATGCACGAAACCACAAATTATTGAAGGTGCAGATCAGCAAATTTTTTCCCAGCAAAAAATTTGCTGATACAAAAAAAAAAAGTATGGGCTACATAAAATGTGGGATGCTTCACCCCCCCCAACACCCCCTCACCTTAAATATACCAACTCCGAGATCACACCACAGGGAAGAAAACAGCAAAGTCTGGAGAACAGCCCAGCAATTTTTTTTCCCTGGGAAAAAAATTCACTGATCCGTTCCTTCGATATTCTGTGGTTTCTTGCATTTGGGTTCGACAAACGAGCATTCACTATTTCTAGCATTCGATCATGTAATAGGACCCATCACCTGTTAAGGCTGAGGAGGGTGCTTTTCCATTGTTGGGTCCTTGTCTTTGTTTTACTTTTTGTGTTTGTTGTAGAGTTTGTTGATGCTGGAAGGCTGCCATGGCAGTTTGATTTTACTTGGGGCTCTGGCTTTGATTCTGCCTGGTACAGCCAAGTTTATACACTTATGCAAGTGATTGTAAAGGGCTTTAGTGTAAGCTTTGGCATGGTTACCACTTTCAGCTTGGGGATGGGTTTGGAATGCATTTATACCTTCACCCAGGAGAGTATAGTTTGCCTTGATGAAGTTTTTTAGTCTGATTTCACCCAATATCTCTAAAGTCATGACTGATTTTTAGTTATATGTGCAGAAAATTAATTTGCAATATGTACTACACAACATCCCCCAATTCAGCAAGAAGCCATACTCTTTTACTAAGAGAAGCACCTATAATCCCCCTCTTCACAATACCATTCAGGTTTTCTATGACATATATGAAGAGGACCTAAGAAAGGAACTGGTTAAAAAATGAGGGGGTACAATTTGTCCTTAGAAGAAAACAAGGTCTAAGAGAACTGTCCACAAACAAACAAATACATGTAATGAGAGCAGATAAAGGGGCTGTGATTGTGGTCATGAACACAAAGTATTACAATGCAGCCATGGGCAACCTTCTAGCAGTAGAAGTGAATTAAGAGGAAATCACAGTGGATGACATCAATAAAAGTTTCACCAACATTGACACCATCTTGTTTGACTTGTGCCAAGGTACCTTAGACAATGATGTTTATACTTTTTTGAGGACTAAGCAACTGAAGATGGCAAGATTTTTCAAAATCCTGAATACTCATAAAGATAATGTACATCCTCCATTTAGGCCACATGTACATCCTCTGTTTAGGCCAGTGGTGGCTGCTGATCATTATAAAATGGAAGCCATCAATGTTTTTTTTGAATATCCCCCTCAAATAGGTTGTTCAAAGGTCAGAATTTTATTTAAAAGATTCTTGGCACTTAAACTGTTAATTGAAATTCAAGGTATCAGTGATGACTGTGTCCTTGTATCCTTTGATGTGGTATCCTTGTATACTTGCATCCTGCAGGACATGTGTGTTGAATTTGTGAGATGTTACCTCACCAAGTATTTGGATTTTGGAAATGATATGATCTACACCATTTGTACATTATTACAGGTTGTACTTGAAAACAACTTCTTTGTGTTCCAGGGCAAATACTTTAAACAAACCTTGGGAGTAGCCATGGGTTCAGGAGTGTCCCCAGTATTTGTGAACCTGGTCATGGCTTGGCGGGAGCAAGTGTACCTGAAATCCTACATTTTGTTTGGGAAAGCAGCCTTTTATAGAAGATTCATTGATGACCTGTTCTTGGCGTGAACAGGTACTGAAAGAGAGAATTGAACAAACAATATGACTTCATGAATTCCAGCACTTTTATTTTAAATTCATATTGAGCGGCTATGGGAAGACCATTAACTACTTGGATATCACATTATCACTAGAATTAGGTACCACTGAGTTTGCGAGCAAAATCTTTTGAAAAAACACTTTTGTGAACTAGTATCTGCACAAATGAAGTTTACACCCCTACCACATGAAGAAAGTAGTTGTAAAAGGACAATTTATAAGGCTCAGCAGGCTCACCAATGAGAACATGATCTTTAAAGAAGAGGTTGTTTTTTAAAAACACTGTTCATCCAAAAAGGTTATCATTTGTATTGGCTAAGTAGCATCATTACAAAAGTGTATTCACTAAGACTGAATAAAGCTAGCCAAGTTTTATGAAGCCTTTGATCTGAAATTGATTCTGATAAGGAAATAGTGTGTATTAATACCAACAATTCACTGACTAAATACAGTAGAGCTTTCTAAAGATTTTGCTCGCAAACTCAGTGTACATGTACCTCATCCGAGATACAGTAAAAGAAAACTGGAAGATCATTCTGGGTAAAGCGGATTTCTCAAAGAGTCTGGGTGCCGCTCCCTCTTTCACTTATCAAAGGAGTCAGAATGCAAAATCCTTGTTAGAAGGTCAGCAAAGAAGACCATCTTGGTGAGGTACTTTTGGGGTCTTTCCAGTTGCTGCAGGTGTCTGGTAAGGTACATCCCAAAAGGGGCATTGTACTCAATTATGGGCCTGATGAGGGATGAGTAAAGAGGCACGATGACCTCCCCTGATCTAGATGTGAATCCCTTCATGATCAAGTGGGCTATATAAAATGTTTTTCTAACCACTTTGGCCACGTGGTTGTCAAATGAGAGATTGCTATCAACTTGGGTCCCCAGGTCCCTAATTACTTCTTCCATACTTAATGGATTACCACCTATGTGGTAATTTGTGGGCACTTTGTTTTTGCGAAAGGGGATGACTATACACTTTTTGGCGTTTAGCTTGAGGCCATGGCTCTGGCACCAGTTGTCTGTTTCTATGAGGCCCTTTTGTAGGATGCTTGTGTCGGCTGGAGAGTCGATTATGGCACCCAGTTTGCAGTCATCTGCGAACTTGGTCAGCCACAGTCCTTCCGTGTTAGCCTCTACCTCCGAGAAATATATACCGAACAAGAGAGGTCCCAGGACTGAGCCTTGTGGGACACCACTTGTAACTAGTTTGGAGTCTGACATGGCTCCAGCAATTCTAACCATGAGGGTTCTGTCCTTGAGCCAGTTTGCAACCCATATAGTGACATAGGGGTTTATATTTAAGCTGGTGAGCTTATCTATAATGCCCAAGTGGGGTATTGTATCGAAGGCTTTTGCAAGGTCCAGGTAGGCTGTGTGGACCACCTTCCCCTCGTCAATGGCCTTGGTGACTGTTTCAAAGAAATCAACCAGTTTTAAGAGGCAGGATCTGCCCTTAACAAAGCCGAACTGGGTAGGATCCAGTGTCTATAGGTCCCCAATATCTTTATTTATGAGGTCCATGATGATCCTTTCCATAGCTTTGCAGACCAAGCTAGTCAGGCTTATGGGGCAATAGTTTCCAAGATCCGTTGAGGCACCACCTTTGTGGAGAGGGACTACTGTTGCTGTACGCCACTGTTTGGGCACATATCCTGTAGTACGGCTGAGATTGAACAGTAGTTTTATGTTTGGGTTTGGTTCTTCTTGGAGTTCATGTAGGACTCAGCCCGGGACACCGTCTGGTCCCATTGATGCTGTGTTTTTTGCTTTGGAGAGGGTGGCTCTTACATGAGCATCTGAGATGTCAGGGGGGCAGCACTCTGCTGGGATAGATATTTGCCCTTTTCGTGGGGAAGGGTCTTCCATCTCCAAAATGAGGAATACTAACCCTGATAATGTGGTACAAATGTGCAAAATATGGAACACATGCTAACAGCTTACTAACAATTTCAAGTAGGAAGGTCATAAGATGGTTAAATATGTTGGTTTTATTTATAAAAACATCTTTTAATGAATTAATATGATTAATTTCTATTTACCATGGATATCAGTTAAAAAATTCCTAAAACTAAGTGTGTGACAGACCATTTTATTGTGGAACTGCGAAGAACATGAGCTTTTTAAAACCCCAAATGAGGTATGTTCCTTGTAATCAGGAATGCTTGAGAGACATGATTATTACTGAAGTGCAAAGCTGAACAAGTGTCAAGTACCAGTGGGCTACTGATTTGCTTATGTTTTCAGTTATGGAAACAGTATGCAAAGGTAAGTAAATAACAAAATTACTGCCAGAATGAAAATTAGCAGAAAGCGCTATCAAAAACATTCTGTGAAGTACTGTATTTGAAGGAGAGCTGGCAGCAAAAAGGTGCATCCCACTTTTGGTTGCTTTCTCTCATTTTAGAATTTGTGGTGAACGTGAACTTAAATTAGAGTGGGATGCTACCACAGTATTTGGGACTGGGAAAAGACAGATTGTGACTCAGAAGGAAGCATCTAATCTGTGCATACAGGAAAAACTTGTTTCAGAAGTAAGAATGTAAATGAGCTCACCGGTGGACAGTGTGTCACTTAACAACGTTACACAAACAACCCTCAAAATAACTGTAGGCACGGAACCATGTACAATGTAACACTCTGTTTGCAAACAAAAACTCTGCCACTCATCTAGGACAGTGAATAACTGCATATCAGTGTGTTGCACATAACAAAGTGAAGCAGTGGAAAAGAAACACAAAAAACGTACCCAGAAAGGTTGCATACAAACCATTATCAGGCTAATGTGTTCCATGCTTAAAAATGCCTTTAACAATGTATATGCAACGATAAATAAGCCCTGAAGCCCCATCCACAGGTAATGAAACAATCCCACACAGAACAATACCCCACTCGGGTACAGTTGACAAACTCACCAAATTGGGCATAACCCCTACATAGCTCATTAGATTGCCAGATGGCTCACAGAAATGACCCAGAACGTCACAGTTGGTGATACCATCTTCACTAAGAGACTGGTCACCAGCAGGGTACTGCAGGGCTCCATGCTATGACCACACCTATTTTGCATCTACTTCTCAGAGGTAAAGGCTAATGTCAAGGGCCTTTGACTAATCATGTTCACAGATGACTGAAAATTGGGAGCTATCTTAGATTCCTCCCATGACACAAACATCTTACATGATAGTCTAACATAGACAAATGACTGGTACCAAAGTCACTGACTAAAACTCAATGCCAAGAAATGTGTTATAGTGCCTTTTGGGAAAAACTGCCACCCAGACTAATTACCCCATTGATAAGACACCCTTAAGTTTGACCTAGTAGTCAGGAGTTTTGGAACATATGTAGATAATAATCTGGCCTTTGACCAACATGTGGCCAAGTTAGTAAGAAAACCATTCGATGTCACTCAACTTATAAGTAAGGGCATGGGATTCAGGTCCAAGGAAGTCATAGTGCCAATTTATTTGACCCTTATCAGACCCATCATTGAGTATAATGCCTCATTTGGCATGTACCTGACCAGACATATGCAACAGGTGGAACACCCACAAAGGTTCTTTACAAGAACAATCCAGGGTATAAACACATTGTCCTATATGAATCACCTTAAAGCCCTATCTCTATATTCTGAGCCCTATAGGTTACTGAAATGCGATCTATGCCTATCATACAAGGTTTTCTCGGGTCCAGCTCTGATGGACCTTTTGCACATCCACAAAATGAACAGCATCAGAACCACTAAATCTGAGGATTTCAATTTTGCTTGTGACATAGGTAAGACATGGTAGTGGGACAGATATGTGTCTCAGAGGATCTCCATGCTGTGGAACAGACTCCCCATCCATGTGAAGCAGAGTCCATCCCTAACCCTATTTAAGCTTAACCTTACCCAATGGATAGGAAATTAGAAATTCATCCTGGTTCTGGCCCCCATGTCTCTGATAGACAGAGGCAGAAAGTAATGCCCAGACTATCATACCCTCACCCCACATAACCTCTAGAAACTCCCTAACTGACATACTCTCTCCTAATAAATGCCCATGATACATAGGGACACAATTGGGTTGGGTTGCATGGCTAGGGTTATAAAGGCCCTGGTGGTTATTAGCCTAGTATATACCTATGAAACTATAACTTTCACCACAAGCAATAGCCAACAAAGGTGATCTATCTCAGTCCATAGGTGCAGTTCAATCCAGAGTAGCAGGACTGGTTTGGGAATATATCAGTCCAGGCAGCAAGACTGGTATATTCCCAAACTGCCACCAGATACGTTCAATGCAACAGACAGAAAAGACAGTCAAAAAGCAAAACATGCACAACTTCTGAGGTAATTCATATTAATCCTTATGGTAAAAAACAAAAGGACAAAGGGGATGTCAGATACAAGGTTTTAGTATTATACTACTGAAGTATTCATTGTGTCTCAGAAGAAAAAATGTTCGATACTCTCCATGTATAGCTGTGTGTATAGCATTAGGTGCTGGATGTGGTCTGTGTTTGAAAACATTCAGTTTGACTGTAGATGTCTTCATACACTTGACTATGAAGGTGGTATAACCTTAACTGCTGGATGTGACCTTTAATTCTTTGGGAAATCGGCACACTCCGTAGGATGTTCACAAGATTACATTGTGTTTTAACAGCTCTGCATAAAGAATAACACAGGTCTGTGCAGCTCTGGAGCACGTTACTTAGAGAATTAAATAATTAACAAATGCAGACATATTCAATTCAGGTAAGCCTTGTTGGATGTGGTTTGGGCAACTCAGTATAAAAGATCTCAGGAAAAGTGGTCAGCGTCCATGTCAGATTACTTTCCATGCTTTCCTTTGGAAGCAGACAAAACACTGCTTGACTGTAATCATCCTGTGTCTAAGTATTGTGGGTTTTATATTTCTGCATTGTTACTGTTATTTGCCATTCTGTGGTTCTGATATAACCAATGTGTTTATGATTCACATTACAGTTTGTTTACTGTGCTAAGTTAATGCTGTACAAAGCTAAAAAATATTGGTGTTTATCCTAGGATTCATACAAATGTAACTATCAGAACTTACATGTTGTTCAGTTATTAAAATATTTCATTTGGTACATATTCTTCATTACCAAAATAAAAATGATCAGCTGCTCACATTCTCTGGTATATGACTGTGTTTCATATCACATATTGGGCTGTACCTTGATGATATGGGACAATGGCAAGTAGCAGAGAATGTCAGTAGCCAGAAAACAAAATTACTACTGACAAAAATGCAGTTTTGCTGTAGAAATTGAGGGACCAAGGCCTAATATCAGTGGGTAATGTTGGTGTTGCCTGGGAGCAGCAATACCAGGCAAGGCAGGAATTTACTATAGCAGGTCAGTCTTTTTGGTGGGCATAGCATGACTCTACTGCAGTGCCACTGCAGGTTTCTGACATGACTTAGCATGGACATAGAAAGGCTTGAGACACCACTACAGCATGCCATGCCAGAGGTGGGAAAGGCCCACTGCCAGGGATTTCATAGACACTGATGCCTTTCTTTTATCATTGTCAGGATCTGATCTTACAGGAATCTTCCATGCTTAACCTAGCCCCATAATATAGAGGGTTAAAGGCCTGACTGCATCCCAAGTGACCTTTGCTTGATTAGCTGCAGGGGCACTGGAAGAATTTGATGGAGTGGCTGAGAGTGAGTGGCCTATGCTAGGTTGCTCATCCTGGAGTGAGGGAAGCAGCTTGGCTGGCTGCACTCGTGACACCTGCAGGAATACAGGTGTATCACTAAGAGTTTGAAGAAGCTAGTGAGCCAATGCTGCAAGTAGTGTACCTCTTGGTTGTCAGGTTACACATGAACACAAGTATGCACACACCTTGGATAATGCAGCCCACAGGATCTGCAGAGTGGACTGCGCCCTACCCCCTGACTCTTGCCTTCACCAGTAAACAAATAGACCAGAGGACTTTCACCATGCTGGAGGAGGAAATGGGTCAACTGGGTGCAGGAAGTGGGAGTCATTGGACTCATCCTTTGGACCCCCTCAACAAAAATCCCTGGTGATGACTTCAGTGTTGATGTGGAGGTGGGGGGACATGAGATCACCCTCTCCAAGAATGAGTAGCCATGTCAGTGCCACCATTAAAATTTTCAGTCACACTTCACACAGCTATGTCCTATCTAATTTGTTCTGTTCCCAATGTTTTCTTTTAAGCCACCTCAGGGCTACATACTAAGCATGCAACTAGTCCAGTTAGGTGTGTGGAATTGTATAGCTAACATGAATTTTATCCTCACACTATATATAACTTTCCGATATATTCACTTGGTGTAGCACCTTATCATTTGCTGTTAATGCTGGTATTCCTTCCTAGGGTAACACTGATGGCTAAAGATAATGATGTGCTTTCCAGTGCCCAGGATATGTGGCTGGATGTAGTTACCAGTCAAGAGTCTGACAATGCTAGCCATATATTAGTACCACCACTGGGTGTGTAGGCACACATCAGGCAACTAGACCAATGCAGAATTTGGCAGCATGCTCCACAGAGGGAAAAGACATGGATACTGTGATGATAGTCCCACAGTTATAGAGATCAGTAGACTTAGGTTTCCCCTGAATATGACGTACCTGCAGTGACTGAATCCTATCACCACAGCAGTACTATGGGAAGATGCAGGATCAGAAAACAGTACAGCATGGGTTGTGGGTGTTCCTTCCATCTGATTGAGACACCGAGTTACTGCCCAGGCCTGAGTATGCAGCTTATTCCCAAAAGTACAGAGGCTCATGGAAGTTAATGAGCAGATGATCAGTAGTGTCATTCATGTTCAGTCTGCTGCCATGAATGTCATATAGGAGCTGACTGCCATGATTTTTGTGATGTTTGCAGGTACTGAGTAGCAGTGTTATGAAAGGATGTAATTAATTGTAAATCTCATGGCCACTTTATCCTCTCTTGACTGCTTCCTCAGAATAATGTCACACATCACCACATCTGCCATATGTGGCAGGGGTATATGTGGTATGTGCACCTGTAGCAGCTGGAGGAACTTAAGTCACACTGGATTCATTTCTGGCCAGGAACCCAGGTGCCCCTTGATGTACCTAGCCTGGGGGCTCTACATCATGATCCTGTACAACCAGACACTTACCCTAAAATGGGAAGCTATGCATTGTGACACTTCCACAGTTGTTGGCTGATATTTCCATATGGGAAGATCTTAAGCTGGAAGACTTCCAACCAATAAGGAAATTCCAAACTGTGGCTGCTTGTAATAGAACAACCCACAGAACAATAGGGGAATATCCACTGGAACACCCTGAGAACACTCTGTAGAAAATTCCATGGCACACTGCACAGCATACCTTGGGGAACATCAAGGACAATCGAACATTAAGATGCTTTTCATTCCCACCCCGATGTATGTCTTTTGCCCTTCACTATGTGTATATTCTCTGCCACTGTGTGTTATGTCCGTTCTTACCTGTCCTACTCATGATGGCTTCCTCACATGATAATTTTCTATTTGTGTGGCTTTGTATAGACATTTGACACACAGTGTGAACAGATTATGCACTATACAACATGGCCTGCACTGGTTTCAGTAAGATATTTTCAGTGCTGCAGGCAACAATTTGGTGTATGTGGCTCTGTCACTTGTGTGCTGTCAAAGTATATAAATCTATAATAGACATTCCCACTTTGTTTGTCTTAACTTGAATCAGGTTCTGTATCCATGGGAATGTGGGGCAGCATGTTCGTTATTTCTGCTATCAACCTGGTCACTGCTGGGATGGTTGTTCCATGACAAAAGAGGTTATGATGTTAGTAGCTGAAGTGTAATGTTTTGATTGTGCACAGCCTGGCAGTCTGTGTTTCTGGTCACATTGGGCAGCATGTTACACAGAACAATGACCTTCCTTGCCTTGTAGTTGAGTATTGTAGTGCCCCTTCTGTTTTTAAGAGGTCTGTAGAGGGTCTTTAGCAGTTTAAACACACATTCCATCACTGTGTGTCTGGCCATGACCAACATTATACTGATGTTCTGATAAGGTTTAGGGATGCATTAATGGTGTCATCAGCCAAGGCTCAAGAGGGTATCATCTGAAACACACCTCGTACATGCATATATGTTTTATGTATTAATAGGCACTATAATTCCTACACTTGCCAATAATATGCCACTCTGGGAAAATTCCCTGCTGGAACCAGCAATGGAGGTCACAAACATGCTGCATGTTGGCTTAGTGAGCACTATCACCATACTGTACAACCAAGGAGGTCATTTTAACACTTGCATTGCAGACCACCTGACAGTTCATGGAATTATAACTGTCCTGTTGATAGTCACATCCCAGTCACAGCTAGGAGGGCAATGTTTTAAAAACATGCTTGGAAGTGGCACTTTCCCACATTGTCCTGGAAAAGTCACTGCTCCTCATGCTGAGACAGCACATCCGAGGACGTGGCCATGATAATCAAGACAAATAGCTTGAAGATCTTCTCTATATTTTCATTTACTTGTGGCCAGAATGGTTAAACCTACACAGACCTTTTTCTTTCTTTCTTTTCAACAGGACCTTGCCCAGTAGCTTCTGCACTTGTACCCAGGTGGCCCATTCATTCCAATGGAATGGGTGTTGGCTATTTCATGGATAAGTGAGAGTCCTATGGCCCATTAT
This sequence comes from Protopterus annectens, assembly GCF_019279795.1. NCBI lineage: Eukaryota > Metazoa > Chordata > Ceratodontiformes > Protopteridae > Protopterus > Protopterus annectens. Next base: position 1,164,832,183 of record NC_056728.1, on the reverse strand, counting down.
TTCCTGCCCATGAATCTCCATAAGCCTTTTATGCAAGAGTCAGGTGATTAGGAGCATTGGGTCAGCTTGCTGGTCCTGGAAGGAGATCTACACTCTCCTGCTGGGTACACCCAGCTCCCCCTAAGTGTCTTCTTTGAGTCCACAGTCACTACCTTGCAAGGGGACGTATGCCTCTGCATGCTAGATTATACTCAGCTATTTACTGTGAGTGCACTATGGTAGTATGAGCTTGGCTTGCTTGGAAGTCCACTGGGTAATCTCCTACTGCTCCTACTAGGTGTTACTCATGCAAAGCCAGAGTCACACCCCTGCCCTCTTGGATGGGCAAGCTGGCAGTGACCACTGACTTCCATCCTCTTGTGCCAGCTCCTACAGGCACCTGAGCTACTAGTTAAACTTTGGAGGTCTGTGGCAAAGTCAGGGCTTTTCTCCTGTGTGCCATGGAGCTGGATAAACCCACTCATACATTTATATCCAATATACAGGACAGCCATGCAATCCTTAGGGTACCATATGTGTTTTGGCACATGCTTACAGATGCTGTGGAGTAGATAATTGTCAAACTAGTATTGATTCGTGATCTACTGATTAATCATCTCATCATAAATCAGGCTCATTAGCAGCTGTGAGCTCTGCTCAGTAGTTTCCTCTACGCCTGCACTGTGTATAGTCGGTTCAGATGAACCAGTTCTGCTGCAGGGCTTAACACTTTTTGCACTGCACATTGATACTTTCCTGCATGCCGTACCATTACTTTATACAGTCCTTTCAGAATCTGGGTTAACTCTGAACTGTCACATATTTGTTCAATTACTCATTTGCTTACATTACCTTTAGCACTGCATATGTTGCACACTATGCAAAAGCTACCCGAACAACTCTTGTCTTTGAATCTCCAGCACACTGAGCATGTCTGTGATCCCCACAAGTCTGCCCACAAATTGTTATATGATAAACAATGTAATATATAAAGGAAATAAGTAATACAACTGAAAAAAATACAGTAATATAAACAATATAAACCTGTAATGACAAATATTTATTACTGTTGTATAAACTAAGAAATGCTTGTGAAATGTATTAAAATACATAATACTTTGTTTGTATAAAATGCTTCAGTAAAGACCATAATGATAGGGTGGCCATGGTGGTGCAGCGGTTAGCGTTGCCACCTCACAGCAAGAGGTTCTCCGGTTAGATCCTCTGCTGGGGTGGCTTCTGTGCGGAGTATTCATGTCCTCCCTGTGGTCCTGTGGGTTTCCCTCTGGTGATCCAGTTTCCTCCCACATTCCAAAGACATGCTGTAGGTGGATTGGACACTCTAACTTGGTCCTAGGCATGAGTGCATGCATGTGTGCCTTCTGTGGAAGGTTGGGCACCAGGCTGGCAACTCGACACTGTAAAACTCCACTGCCAATCATGAGCGGACAGGTGATCTGCTGTGGCAACCCCTGACCAGGAAAAGCCGAAAGAAGAAGGAGAAGAAAGACCATTATGATAACACTAACCCAAGCATATCCCCCAACAGGTAGAAAACACATCACAAAAGAAACCTTCACTACTAAGAAAATAAATCACTGATAAAATTAAAAACGCAAAGAATTACAGCATTACAGCACATTAAACACAGACAGACAGACACACAAACACACACAATCAGTGGTAGGCTATATATCATTTAACAAATAAGATACATTCACACAGAATAAAATAGCAAAAAATAAAGAATTAGAAAATAGATTGTATATACTACATGACAGCCAAATTACACTAACAGTACAGCAGTTATACATACTGACAAACCAGAACATCTCCCCAAAATCAGAAAGCAAAATAGTAAACTCTTCCATAAGGAATTTGCAAATGATTAAATCAGTGAAAGCTGCATAAAGACATAAGTTATGTTATCCTCTAGGCAGACAAAGGGTCTAGTATTGTAATGCTTGACTGCATTTATACAGGTAGTCTGTTCTATTTTCTGTAGCAAGGAATTTTAGATAATGGGTAAATAAATGTACATTGTTGCTCTATCGGAGAAATAAGGTTTTCTGATGGAGTGTTTACGTACAGATATCACTTGGTAAACATATCTGCTGCTTTGTGGTAGCATATTAGCCTACTGAGTGCCACGAAACAGGGACTGAAAAAAAGCAAACAGCTGCCATTTTTAAAGCATGTTAAACATGCCTTTGCTGTTTAGCAAGCAAAAAATTAAAAAAAAAAACAAAAAAACAACAGCAACACGCAAAAATAACTGCAACAGGATTTAGAAGGAGTTGCCATTTTGCTTACCCTTGTTAATCTCTGTTTAAAAAGTAGCATTTAGTGTGGGGGAAAAATAAATAATTCTGACACATTAAAAATACACCTTTAAAAACAGCATTCAATGATTTTTCTATAAAGTACACTAATACTCAGGCAAAACAAATAGACTCATAGTCTCACTCTGCCTACATTTGTTATTCTGTGTAATACTGTACAGCCAACTTGGATGGCTGCAATTGAATGTTCAGACACAATGCCGAGCCTCGAAATGACAATAAACTCCAAAGACTAAACATGCTGGAGAGGACTGGATATCAAACAAAACTTTTCTCCTTTAAATTTGTTTTTTGCTTAACCTGATACTGAGAAAAAATGTACAACACCCCCAAACTTATGTATGCCAACTCCAAGACTGGAATACCTTAGAGAAAAGGGAATATTCTGAGAAATGACAATCTCAGACTTAATATATGTAAGTCCAGATTTTTAGTCATTCAGTCTCCACACTCCAGGACTCCACAGTGAGAGTCTCTGCAATTCATATGGTTAACATGGGAAGTTCAGTCTTCATGGTCAGAAAGATTTTGTTTAACAATTTTTTTATAAGAAACCAGAGTCATGGTTGTTGATATTTGAGTAGACCAAATCAATAAGGCATTACTATTTAACTATTAGTACACGTAGGATAAGTAAAAATCTAACTACAAACAGTGTCTGAGATTAATAAAGACTTACACCATGTACAAGAAAGTTTGTGCCAGCCAAAAGGACAAATTTGTCATAATCCAGAGACAATGGGTTCTTGTGATTGTAACACCACAGAGCACTTTGGTTGCTTCTGTTGTTTAAGGACCTGTCCCTGGCATAGTGACATGGTGTATGTCACTCACTCTTGTCCAGTCTGCAGTGCCCATCAGAGAGCACCTTCATAATTGCAAATTTGGACATGTTTTTTATGCCATGTTGCTCCCCTTGCATCCCATTGTTCACTGTTCCTTGCACAGTTGGGTGACTCAGTATAACAGGGATGAGAACACTGTTAAGCAGCAGAGCCCACTGCCAGCCCATCAGGGATGTTTTTGTACTGAATAGCCTCTGCAGTACAATATATTTGGCATGATAAGGATGCCAATTTTGCCACTAGATCTGTATGCTATTTATGCTACAGTATACATTGAGGATTTTGGCAGAACCGTGACTCACATAGCTCTCAACTTTCTTCTGCAAAATGAGGAACACTAGCCCTCATAATGTGGAACAAATGGGCAAAATGTGGACCACATACTAATAGCTTACCCAACAACTTCAACTAGGAAGGTCATAGGATGGTTAAAATATGCTGGTTTTACTTATAAAAAATCTTTTAACGAATTAATATGATTCTTTTCTATTTAACATGAGTATTAGTTAAAAAAGCCCTAACACTGAATGTGTAACAGACCCTTTCAATGTCGAACTTCGAGGAACATTAACTTTTTAAGACTCCAAATGAGGTACGTTCCTCATGATAAGATACACTTGAGCAGTATGGTACTGATTCACAATGTATCCTTTGGCTTTATCACCTCATCTATATCCACCTTAAAAAATACATATGATTATTATAGACAGTAAGAAACTCAGTTATGGAGTTATGTTAATCAAACTTCCAGAAGATTGTAATTCTGATATTTAAAATTATCAGTTGTGGAAACTTCTTGAATTCACCTCTCTGCAACATAAAATCTGTCTACAGAAAAAGAAACAATCCCAGCCTTTGTCATGAGCACATTAAGAGTTTACTTCTGTTATGCCAACTGTAGCAATTATATGAAAACAGATTCTGCTGATATTACCCATGATTATCAGTACAAAAAGCTGTGCATTTATATGACACATTAACAATACACCTTTAAAACAGCATTCACTGATTTTTCTATAAGGAACGATCGATTAAAAAATAAGAAGAAGAAAAACAAAAATGGGTAGAAAGCACTTGGAAAAAACTTATTAAGCTGTGACTATAGCAAATGAAATGTGTTATTATCTATAATGCTAGAGGATTGGCACAGTTTTTGATAAATTGTGATTTTTAATTCTGAATTCTACAGCACAGGTAACCCTTAATACGCATACGTTCCTTTGATATCATTCTACACCTGCAATAATCTCAGACAACTCTGGAACGTATTTTATCTAATAGATTTTTAACTTGGTAAGACTCCCTAGACAAATCTGCCTGTTTCAGTGGTGACCTGAGATCACTTATTTGATTAAATGACTCGTTCAAAGTCAAGCAGTTTACAAGCAGTGATTAAGATATTCAAAATCCGAACAACAGGGTGAAGCTTATTAATAGCGTTCAGCCTTAAACATCCGTGCTTTACTCTTATACACAGTACCTGGAAACACTAAGCCATCCCCAAAACATACCATTTAATGGAACAACTCCGTGTTGCTTTTACACTTTGAAGTACTGGTACTAACAATCTAATGTATGAGCTGTCCCTTTCCTCTTCGGCTTCCTGCTTCATTGAAAATATGAAAATGTTAAACCAGTTTTACCACAATCAAAGAAAAAAAACATTTAGAAACAAGGAAAAGGAGTATCCAGTGGCTCTACCCTAAGTCTATGGGGACTTACAAAATCTGCAAAGCAGTACAAAATATTTTTTTAGTTTTCACCATGTATGCTACATCTGAATTTTATTTACATCAACATAAAAACAATGTAATGATACAAATGTTTAAGAAAAAAACACATTGCAGTTGCTATATTAAGCACCATGTTTTACAGAGTATGCATTGTGGTGTAATGATGACATGTTGAAGGAACTAATTTTATATTATCTAGGAAGCGCTTCTGCCCAAACAAAAACCCCAGACCAGGAAAGTCTTACTTTGTGATGCAGATATTCATTTCTGGGTAGAAGTGGGAAACTTGGAAAACAAGTGTGCTGTACTGTATTTTTTTTCATTAACAGATTAATCACCAGACACCAAAAGAATATGGATGGTCCCTGTAAAATTAAAGAAACAGATAGTTAAATATTTTGCACATCAAAATATATTTAATAGATATAATTTCTTAAGTTTTCATTAAGTGTACACAATCAGTTACATAACTCACTTGTTTTTCCTTCTTTTTTGTCATGTGTTCACATCATCAAGCAGTCCCAGATGCACTTACGAACGAGTACTTAATAGTTCAAAAATATGCTTGGCTTTACTAGCAAATCTATTTCTTCAAAACTAGAAATTTTCTGATGTAAACATAGCCAGCTTCAGGCATCAGTGAACCCTGCAGTCACTTGGGCCCCCTGTTCCTGGGGGGCCCCCAACCAGAGCAAGTTATTTTAACTTGATATTTTCCATGTCTAGCAAACCAACAAAAGCTAGTGCAGCAATCTTATGTACTTAATAAATCAGCTGGGTAATAACTCATTTATATCGCCTTTAAAATTCAAAGATATCTCTGGTTATGGTAACTGTGTTTTATCAAATAACCAGCTTCACAATTCCATTAAATATTTTACCACTGACATAGTGCCCCAGGCTTAGTTAAACCCTGCTAGTGGACATTCACTCCACTAAAACTAACAACATAGCCAGCTTTAGGTACTTGTAATGCCCATAGCCGCAAGGGACCCCCTTAATCATCCCTGACTGTGTTTGGGTGCCACAAAAGCTGCTACTGGTTGGGGAAAAATGAGGAGAAAAAATGTATTAATTTCCTGATTATGCTCTTTAACTTGAAGAGGTCTGTGATATGACCCTGTCAGGGTAAAGCTGGTAATGAATATAAGCAAGGTAGGCAGCAGAGAGCCAGCAGCCCAGAGTGACTGGTCTCAGTCCAAACCTTGGGTTTTAAGAAAAGCTGATACTGCCCATCTTCAGGGATGTTATTTGTTTTTTCTTTCAGGGTGTTTTATAAACAATGGCAGTATACCAGGTACTACAATTTTCAACTTCTTTGCAGAAGAATTCAGTGCAATGCCAATAATAACAGGAACAAGTTTTAAATATTACTCTAATTCAATTGAAAAGTATAACACATTTTGCATCAACATGCATTTTTTGGACAACAAGTATAAAACTCTGATGTCTGGATTTATTATGATTTACAAGCAAATCAAACTTTTTATGAAGGACAGAGTAAAATTATGAGAAAAATCAGGGAAGGTCTATGAAATCAGGGACAGTGACAGGTTTGCATTACTCCTCACTGAGGTAAATAAAAGTGACTTACCCCTTATGCTGTGTGATGACTGATAAATGACAGTCACTGATCTGGTGTGGCAGTATCAGTGTCATACAATGTATTATTATTTGCTGAAATAAGTACAAAACTAGTATAGTATGTGTGTGTGTGTGTGTGTGTGTGTGTGTGTGTGTGTGTGTGTGTGTGTGTGTGTGTGTGTGTGTGTGTGTGTGTGTGTGTGTGTGTGTGTGTGCGTCCCTCAGTAATGCCAGGACACATACAGTATACATATGGGTATCAGTACAAAATGTTGCTAACAAGTAATTATATTTCAAAAGTAATGAATAAAATATATCACAGAATATTTAGACACTTCGATCTTCAAGAGTCTGGTGGTTCCCACTCCCCAGACTGTATAATTAGATACTGGTGGCTCCCTTAATCATCTTTAACTGTGTGGGGACCCCACAAAACCTGTTGCTGGCTGGGTAAAAATGAGAAGGAAAAAATGTATTTATTTTCTGATTATGCTGTTTAAACTGAACAGGGCTGAGATATGACCTTGTTAGGATAAAGCTGATGATGGCATCTGATCTCAACTGCACCCATTCTAAAAGCAGGCTGCTTGGATTTGTGTGTACCAAAAGCTGCTGTAGGTTGTGTGTGCAGGGGGGAGGGGATTGTGTGGTTATTATTTCTTTTATTTTCATCATAGTCAAACCTTAGAGGTGTGCACATGAGGTTATTATAGCTTGTGTTTGGGCTGAGGATGGGGGGGTCATTGTTTCTTTGACTTTTCCCACAGGCCTCAGAGGTGTACAAAGAAGGTTACTATAGCTTGTGTAGAGGCAATGTACTGTCTAGGAACAACAACGAATGCATTACTGTAGTCATTACTTTTACTGTCCTCATACTCACACTTCAGGCATGTATATAAGTAGCTGCCTTTGACAGTCTGGGTTGACGAGTGAGGAGGCATGCTGTGTATATGTATGTCAGCAGTCACTTGAGACACATGACTGTGGCAATTTTTGAACCTCGGCTTTTATCCCAGTCTGCACCATAAGCATGCATAGGCAGTCTTTTTGTCGGGGTTAGGGAAGCAGGGCGTTCCCAGATAGCACCTGTGTATCCAGACAACAACTAGTTTGTTAGTTTATTGTGAGATACTATGTTGTCATCTTTGAACATTCAGCCTTAGGTACAACTTATGTTTTCACTGAAAGGAAAAAAATAAGACTGAAATTTTTTCTTACTCATGTTTTTTTTTTGTGTGTGTTTAGGTCACCATTGGATTAAAAGCTGAGAAAATCCTCTAAAATACATCCCGGAACATCTATAACCCTATGATCTCTTGGGTCCTGGCTTATTTGAGTTATTTCCTAAATGGTTATTACTGTGATTACTTGGTCAGGAAAGGTATGTTGAAAGGATGCAAGGAATACTAAAACTGAACAGCAACACAATTTCTTTCTATAATTATAATGTCTGTTTATTTATTTACTTAACATTTGTTTACTGGGAAAGTCCGGCTTGGAACAAAGCCAATTTTCAGCAGAGGCCCAGGGAGAAACGCTCCAGATGCATGTCTTTGTAATGTGGGAGGAAACCCACACGAATGCAGGGAGGACATGCAGACCAGCCGAGAATCAAACCAGAGAACCTCTTGTTGTAAGGTGACAATTCAACCACTGCACCACTGCACAGTCCATGTTCAAGCCATCATTAGATAAAAAGGTTGTGTAAAAAGAACAAAACCTTTAAAATGCACTTCAGAGCATATAGGACATTGTGGCTTCCTGAAAAAGCTGAAGAGTAAGGCAAAATGTCATAAAAGGAAAAGAAAAGTAATGTGCATGGTATGGGGAGTCCAAGATGGGGAGAAAACAGGGAAAGACTGGAGACAGTGTGTGTGTGTGTGTGTGTGTGTGTGTGTGTGTGTGTGTGTGTGTGTGTGTGTGTGTGTGTGTGTGTGTGTGTGTGTGTCTGTGTGTGTGTGTGTGTGTGTGTGTGTGTGTGTGTGTGTGTGTGTGTGTGTGTGTGTGTGTGTGTGTGTGTGTGTGTGTGTGTGTGTGTGTGTGTGTGTGTGTGTGTGTGTGTGTGTGTGTGTGTTGGGGGCGGATGCTGAAACAGTAGGCCTAGGGTGCCATTTCAACTAATTTCAGATCTGTACATAGAGTTGCATCACTGTATCATTGTTGCAATAATTACCAGTAAATGTAAATGCCCCTCTGTGAGATGGACCAACGTAGTATAATACATAGGCCTTTTCAAATGTAAGAGCATTGTAGCTACAGGTCAGTCTGTACATATCACTCTTAAAAGTTTGCAGCATGAATTAAAAGGTTGCTTAGGAGGGGTAGCAGTGACAGGGTGATATGTAGCCTGAAGTGCCTAGGGGGCCCCCAAAATGCTAACACCAGCCTTGGATTTAAATTAATTCTTGCTTTGATAAATATACATAGATTTAGGACTCTAATTTCATAACAAAGAAATTCTCAGAACTTCATAAAGAAATATGTAAAACATTATAGCCACAACATGGCTTCTGTCATTCCCATAGTACTAGCACTGCCCTTCTAACTTATATAGATACTGTCAATAAAGCTAGAGATAACGGCAAACTAGTCTCTTCATTATTTTTGGACTTGTCTAAATAACGGCAAACTAGTCTCTTCATTATTTTTGGACTTGTCTAAAGCCTTCAACACAATTTTGTCACAGCAAACTGCTACTTCAGATGTCCTCACTAGGTCTCTCTCAGTCCACCCTTCTGTGGTTCAAAAGCTACCTGTCAAATAGGTATCAGTCAGTAAAATGGCACTCCATGCTCTCTCCTTACTTTCCAGTCACCAACAGTGTACCACAATTCCCCTCCTCTTTAACATTTTTACCAACACTTTCTATACTTCCACACAACAGGCCACCCTAATACAATAAGCAGATGATTCCACTCTTATTTGCACATCTGAGGACATGGTACACCTCCAAAAAATTACTAAGGAAGCTTTAACAGCCACTGAAACATGACTTCATAACTCACAACTTATGCTCAGCCCAAAAAAGACCAAACTACTACTTCTTTCCTCCAAATCCCTCTCTCATGAAAAAACAAAATTTAAAATCACCTTTCTTGATATTACAGCCATTGAAGTCACTTCTTATAGCAAACTAATATAGGTGATAGTGGATGATAATCTTAAACTCGACCTGCATATACAAAATTGCATAAGAAAAACTCATCAAAAACTAGGGATGGTTTACAGAGCCAAAAACCTTCTCACTAACACAACTACAGCTACACTTGCTGCTACTTATCTCCTCCTCACACTTGTTTATGGCACTTCCATATTTACTAACTTCCAGGCTTCACAAAAATTAAAACATGAGCAATGCTATAACAAAGTTGATACATTTGCAGCACATACCCCTTTCAGAACCCACCACTATATAGCACTGAAAAGCGTATGTTGGTTAGAACTACCCCATCAACTAGCATATACACAACTTCTTACCACCTATAAAATTATTCAACCTCCATCTGTCTGCGCTAAAAAACATTCTACACAAACAACTATGTTCCCTGTCGATCATTGCAATCCATTGACCAAAAAAAATCCTCTGTCTGTCTACAGAACTAGCACATCTGCTGGGCATTGCCTGTACTTGTAAAAGCTTGCAAAGTCATGGAACTCCTTACCTGTATCCATCAGGTCTATACCCGCCCTCCCATCTTTCAAAACCACTCTGAAAGACTTCCTAGCTAAAGTATGGCTCTGTTCTTGCTCAAAACCAGGATAAACTATATCCATAAATGTGAACGAGTACCTTTTCATTTTTTATACCTCCTTACTCTCTCTTCTTCACTTACTTACTTACTGCTAACTCTTTTCTTTGACTCTCTCTAAATATACCATAAGCCTGTTTTTGCCTCACTTCATATTGCAATTCCTATTTGTATTAAACTAACTTACCTTTAATCTCTCTACAAACTGTTTAAAATTTCTCTACATCTTAAATAATTGTCATATACCTTGTATTAATTCTTAAATGTTTTATATTATGTCTAATTTGTTACAATTATTTAAACTGCAGATGTTTTTGTTTTATTTTTGAAGACTGCAAAATTATTGTTCTTAAAATGTTTTGTAATAATTTGGAGCTTTTCTCCCTGTTCCTCCTCTGAAAATGGGTTTCTACCCAGTTGGACATTCCTGGAAATAAAATGTCAATAAATAAATAATACTTTATATTTATAAAATGGATAACAAAGTACTAACCTCTGACTGGTCAGTTATGTGATAGAGAAAAGCAAAGTCCAAAATGGGACTACTTCCAAATATCCAACTAATAAAAATACATATTGCTCAGCTAGTAACTTCAGCAGGAGAAATAAACTGTCAGTCATCTTCATTGTTTCATACTGTGCTGAGTTCCCTACCAATCGACAGAACATTTGCGAAGACATTCAGATCTAATTACCGTAATGCCTTTTATTTATTATATATCGCAAATCCAAATGGAGAAGAATCAAAGTAGAATACACACTAAATCCATTTCCTGAATCAAAAGTTGTAACGATCTGCACAGAGGTGAACACCATTTCTCCAACGTTTGCAAGCATCTTTACAGTCCTATTAGTTTACTAACATGGGAGCAGGAAAGGACTTCAAATACAGCTTATGTATCTAATTTTCAACCCAAAGCAAAACCACAACACGAAGATGGATGACAGCTGGCTGGGTTTTACAATGCAAACCAAAAACAGTACAGTGATTCAGAAAGAACAAATGTTGCCCTTGTGTACTAACTGATCTACCTCTAAAAGCACCTTCAAAAAATGTAGGCCATCCTTCAACAGTTCCTTCAAAAATTAAAGACATTTTTGATTTCTTTTGCTGCTTTCTTCCTTTCGACGTCAGGTCGGCAATCATACATTCATGACTTCTGTTACAGGGTCAGTAATCATACAACCACAGATTCCATCACATGGCCACAAAATAACCTTCACACTGAAAACATAAAAGGTAACAGAAAATCATTATAGAGACAGAAGTTTCAGTCTTGCCACACAAATTACAAAAGGCATTCTTAAGACAGCAGGATATGTAGTAACTGATCTGCATACTGTCAATGCTTTTAAACTGCCACAAACTTAGTTGTGCAATGTTATTTTATTTTTATTTTATTTTACATTTGTTGACTGGGATAGTCCAACTGGATACACGTCCATTTTCAGTGGAGACCCGGGGAGAAAAGCTCCAAACTTACAAACAGATAAAGGCAAGCAAGTTGCAGTATATACACAAACATATTGTATTAACATACAAGTTACAGTCTCACATTTCAAGCCTATGAAGAATACAATTTAAATTTCAGAAATATACCCATATATGTTACAGTTTCTCTTATCAAACCTATAGGTGCAGCTATATACAGAGTATCTGCAAAGATGTTACAGTTTCTCTTTTCAAACCTTTTAGTGTAAGAAGTAAGTTGCTGTGAATAAAAAAAAATTGCAGGGATATGGAAGTAGATTAGGCTTTAATCAGGGTTAGAGCAAGGACATAGACAGTGAGTTTTAAAATACTGGGTTAGATTTTTTTTGAACTGATCAAGGGAGGGGTTCAGAGTAAGGTCAGATGGGAGCGAATTCCAGGTTTTGCCTATTGAATTTGCAAACAAACATGCTCCAGATAGGTTGTTAGCTTTAACAGATTGAACCAAATGTTTTGTAGTGGCCTAATGTTTTTGTAGGGATGGATAATGTTTTTAAGGCAGGGCGTTTTTTCTGGATGGTTAATAACCCTGAATGATATAGTAAGTTGATTATATTGAATTAGCCTGGGGAGTTCTAGCCATTCTAAGATGTTTGGGTTTTGACAATGGTGTGTCCTGTAGGGAGTTCCTGTGGCAAACCTGGCAATTTGATTGTAGCAGCTAAAGAGTTTGCTGAGATCAGTTTTGTTCATGTTAGTGATTATTGGCGAGGCATAGAGTAGAGTTGAAAGCAGATGGGTACAGGCAATGGCAGTCCTAGCTAGAGGGGTGGGAAAAGGTTCGTTTTTGTATAGGGAGCCAAGTTTTTTATTAATGGTTTTAATAGTTTGGTTTATGTGCATATCATATTTGAGGTTGTTGTGTATCATTGGACCCAGGAGTTTGGTATACATATCTGGTGAGATTATGGTCCCATTGTTAGATGTTACAGTAAATGAAGGTTGAGAGGATTTGCGAGTAGGGGACAACAGCAATAGCTTTGTTTTATTAGGGTTTAATATCAGCTGTTGATTAGAGATCAAGTTTTCCACTGTATTAAAGGTTTTCTGAGTTAAAGTAAGGAGATCTGTAGGGGTAGAGGCTGAGCAAATTAGGGTGGAGTCATCGGCATATTGTACAGGTTGCATCTGGGATTACAGTGTGGAGGTCATTGATAAAGAGGGAGAAAAGAAGGGGACCTAATATGGAGCCTTGAGGGACACCAAGGGTAATGGGGAGAAGGGTGGAGAGTTTGTCCTGCCAAAGGACAGCCTGCTGTCTTCCACTAAGATAAGATTGAAACCATTGTATGGCATGGTTGTTTAAGGATATTTTATTTATGGTAAGTAAGAGTAGCTGGTGGTTAACCATGTCAAAGGCCTTGGGAAGATCGAGAAATAGGGTAGAAGATAGTTTGTTGTTGTTACGGTTGGAATTTATGACATTAGAAAAGGATAGGAGGGCTGTGGTGGTACTGTGCTGTGGTCTACATCCATGCTGGGAGTTGGCCAGAAGATTATGTTGAATAAGGTAGTGTAAGAGTTCTTTATGGATACATTTTTTCATAATTTTAGCCAGAGGGGAAAGGATAGCTATTGGTCTATAGTTTGACAACTCAGTGGAGCTGCCTCCTTTGTGGAGTGGTATGACGTGATATTTTTCAGATAGAGGCTTCAGTTATGGTTCTGTTTATCAAAATAGAGACAGAGAATGCTCTAACATCAGCAGCTTTTTGCAGGTAGTCTGCAGGGAAGAGGTCGGCTGAAAGGGTGGTTGGTTTGAGTTTTTTAATTAGGGTTCTAATGAGTGAAGTTGGAACTTTTTGGAAGCTGAAGGAGAGAATGTCATTGGGTTTAGGGGTTTCAGCATTAAGACAAGTGGGTTTAAGTTTGCTAGGAAAAGCCTGGATGGTTTCTGTGAAAAAACTGTTGAAGGTGTTGGCAATGGACTCTGACGATATTTGGGTTGGGGCTGAGGGGGTTAGAGTTGTGGATTGCCCTGGGTGGAGGAGTTTGTTAATACCTGCCCAGAACTTCTGTGGCTTGTTGTGGTGTTTCTGCTGTAGATGGCAGAAATAGTTTTTTTTTCTAGTAATATGGATTTTTTTGTATCATTCCTATATTGTTGAAATTTGAGTTGATCTTGTGGAGCTTTAGAGGAGTGGAGGTGTTCCAGACAGTATTTCTTTGGATGATCTTTAGTTTGGTTTCTTTAGTGAGCCAGGGGGCAATTTTTGTTTTAATTCTAATAGAGCGTGCAGGTGCATGGTTGTCACGGATGGCCAGGAATGTGTTATTAAAGTGTGTTACTGCCTCATCTAGTGGTAGTTGTTTTAGAATTGACCAATTGCATAATTTAAGTTCTTCTAAGAATTTATTAAGGTTGAAGTTTTTGTTATTTATTGTTTTATAGGTGGATAGATGTGGACATTCAACTTTATGCCTAATAGTATATGTTAAGAGATGATCACTTAGATCTTCAGGGAGAGTACCTGATTTGTACATGTGGTGGGGGCTATTGATTAATATCCAGTCTAGAATACTTTCTTTATTGTTAAGCTTGCTGATCCTAGTACTGGAGGTTATAGTTTGTGTAAAACGATGTAGGTTTACGTGGGTGGTTGGGGTGTCTGCAGTGCAGGTATTCCAATCTATACTGAGGTCCCCTAGAACAATGATCTCTCGGGGGTAGGCATTGGATAGCCAGTAGAGGATGTCTTCTAGGGTCCTTGAATTATTACCTGGGGGAATATAGACACATATTATGTTTATACATTTGTTTTTATTTATTTATAGTTTGGAAATCATAATTTCTGCTTTGTTAAATATAGGTGGTTGAAGGTTGTTTAGAGTAACATTTAAGGTGGTTTTATAGAGAACAGCAACCCCTCCACCTTTCCTGGTAGTACGATCTAGCCTGAGTATATTATACCCTGGAGGTAGAATTTCATTATCTGGCGTAGTTGGTTTTAACCATATTTCGGTCAGACAAAGTATGTCGGGGAGTAGGTTTTCAGGAGGGCATGGAGGTTGTGGACCTTATTGTTGATGCTTCTAATGTTTAAGTGGCAGGTCATGGGTGGTTGTGACAAATTAGACATAATATAAAACATTTGTTATGTCTTGATACAGGAAGAAACTGCTTCTGTCTTCCTAAATTATATCACAGTCCTGAATTTTTTCTGTAAGGATGAAAACAGAGAACCTTAGGCAATTTATCTGAACAAAGTCTAGAATTACATGAAAAGTACATAGTTATAAATACAGAGACATTTAAGCAATAAGACACTACAAAATGAATGATAGTTATTCATAAGTTCTTACTAGTTATGTAGTCCAGGGGACCATTAAGGAATCTAGGCCAGTTTTGCAACCACCCCAAAGCACTGTCTGGTTAAGTGACATGCTCAGAGGAACAGTATATAAATGAAGACTGAGCGAATAAAAGATGCAGCCCATTAACAAAGTATAGCCTTAATCATCTGTGCTATTTGTATATGATGACAAATATTTTTAGCTTCCTTAAATTCTAGGTTTATTATGAATGATTTTTCTGCTTATATGGTGGTTTTGCACTATTTCTGTTTTTAGCTTTTTAACTAAATTAATGTTGCAACTTCAAATAAATAAAAGGCAGATATATATTAACATACATAAGGAACTGTTTTATCTAAAGTAAGGTTAATAATAAGCATAGTAATAAAGTGCAAACAAAAACAGATAACTACATAAATACAAAAGCCATTTTATAATAAGAATAAGGCACTGTGAATTGTGGTTTATTGTCTAATAAGACCATGTGCTGGAGCTAAAGGCACTTGTTTCAAGTACGTCCTGCTTTATTACACAACTAGGAATGCTGCTATTGGGCAATAACCACACCTCCTTCTGTCTTGTTCCTTGTATTCTTGTTTGTTTACTAAGAAAGGATTATTAGATGAGCTGGAGTCAAAGAGAAATGTGTAGTCTAGGCCAAAGGAAATGCCAGATTTCTTGTTCTGTTTTATTTATTGAATGACACCCAATATCTCACAATGGTAGGAGAAGGCCTATTAAAAGTGTGCTTGAAAATTGCAAAAGGAGAAGCACCCATCTGACTAAAGTATTGTTTACAAGGATTATGGTCTACATGAGATACTAACACATGAGCAAAAACAGTTGCCAAGAGCTAGATAGGAGCATTATAGAGCTGATGTGAAAGAAGTAGTTGTAGGGCATGCAATTCTGAGCTATAGAAACAGAATGTACTATCTACAGCATGAAATGGCAAAGCACGTATATGTCATAATAAGTGTGACTGTACATATAGCAAAAGAGTTACACACAGACAGATAGCATGAAGCAGGTGTAAGAAAACCCAGCGACAGTAGAAAACTAACTATAGAAATAAATATTAAGCACCCCTGGCATGAAACAAAAACAGCATTTTCAAACAGACCTGCTCATAAGTTTAATAGCAGTTGCAGAAACACAAATTGTGTGATGGCCATTGTCATGGTGCTCATGTGTGCAGAGTCCCAGAACCAGTCGAGGCAGCAGGTGAATGTCTGTGCCACTCTCTGTAGATCATTGCTCATGTGATACCACACTATGGCAACCTAAAACAATGTAGTGAGAGGCATTCTATGCAGATGAGCCATCTCAGGAATGCATGGTATACCATATTACACACCTATGTCAAACAGGAGCTCTGTATCCTTCTAGGACTGAGTCCATCTGACCAGCACACTATTTTACTATGTGATAGGTGAGGGAAAGGTCTGCTATATAGGTCAAGTTAGCTGATATGCTAATAGGGAACATGTTGTGTGCTGCATGCACTATGTAACCCTTCTATAATGACTGGGGTTTCCCTAACCATTGTGCATGTTTTCAGATATCATTGCCACTGTTATGTCTCCCAGTCAGGACCCTGGCAGGATTCGGTGACTGAATATAACACAAGAACTATGCAAGTGAAGCAAATAAGATGTATTGTGTAACAACACTGAGTCATGGAGAAGTCACAATACATCATGACCACCCACAGGTAACACCATTTGACAGAGAAATGCCATAAGTACCCATGTTTGAATGGTTCATGCTTGGATCAAAAAGTGACAGATAAGTGTATCGGGGCCTATAGGATGTCAATGAACATCACAGTCTCCTGCACAGTGACAAGTGATGTCTGCCTTCCTAGAACACTTACATGCATGGCAGACATTCCCAGTGTCCTGGGTAGGTATGAAGCTTTCTATAATGTACCTGTATCTTACATGCATGGCAGACATGTCTGGTGTCCTGGGTAGGTATGATGGTTTCTATAATGTACCTATATTTACCATTGATGTTGGGAACACAAGTGACTAGGGATGTATACATCATATATGGAATGAGACATGCCTATAATCCTGTGTGTCTTTACTGAGTAATGTTTACAGTTATTCCAGATCTCTTCTGCTTGGAGAGCAGGAACATCTTTGGGAACAGCGGTGCTCCACACGTGTCATATGTGGGGAACAGCTAGATCTGTTGTATGCATATAACTTGGTGTGTGTGTGTGTGTGTGTGTGTGTGTGTGTGTGTGTGTGTGTGTGTGTGTGTGTGTGTCTAGATATGGTTTGCAGAACATTCTGATCTGTTTTGTATGTTAATGCCTGTGTGATGTTTTCGTCTGGCAGGAATTGCCACAGCTGTGGCCACTGGCTACAGGAATAGTACTGTATTTATACTATGACCTCATTTGGGGAAGTAATCACTCGTTAAGGATCCTTATTATCATACCTCTGAGGGAAGTTGCTAG
The DNA here is from genome assembly GCF_019279795.1 of Protopterus annectens. Classification (NCBI taxonomy): domain Eukaryota; kingdom Metazoa; phylum Chordata; order Ceratodontiformes; family Protopteridae; genus Protopterus; species Protopterus annectens. The sequence continues at coordinate 1,164,814,695 of NC_056728.1, read as the reverse complement.
CTAACAGATGTTGATGCCATCATACAGGATACAAACTCAGGCAGACTGGCCATGGTGACAGACTAAATGTCATACAGGCTCTTATCATGACAGTGCCCACCATTGTTGGGGATGACATCAGGGTATCAAAGTTTGGTGGGACAGCTGGATTATGTGTACAGCATCTGTAATAGGAGTGATCCTAATCTAGCCACTCCACCAAAAGAATGTTTACAGACTGGGTTGTGTCTAGTGGCTACTGGTGGTGCAGGCATACCACATTCTGTTCTGTGCTGCGTGAGCTGCCTGGGTGGTTTGGGCTGCCTGTGGCTCATTTTCTGCTCATGGAACCACAGTAATTGCCTAGGCATACAACACAGGCCTGTTGGTAGTGCTACCCACAATGTATGCATTCCTCATTCCACGTTTGACTATGGCTGAACTCCATATATTCCGTGACACCTATACACATGGCAATGGCTGTGACAGTGTGACTGTGTGGTGATGTCTGCTGCTCATTCTGCACATAATATTCATAAGTTAACAGTTAACATCACCTATGGCTTGCACCTGTCACCCCTAGGCTTTCGAATACTGACCAAGGATCTTGCTGCCCCCATAGTGCCTTTTTTAGGCAAGGCTCAAAAGTCAAGCCCACCTCAGTAAACAGCACAAATAAAAAATGAGGGTTATGCTACTCAACACCAGGAGTTTAAATCTCAAAATGCATGCACTCGAAGCACTCCTCAGTATGGAGAACGTCGACATCTGTGCAGTAACTGAAACCTGGTTCAAGGCTCCACAGAGCACCCCAGCACTACCAGGATACAACTCATACCACACATTTTGGCCACAGAACATTGACCGAAGCACAAAAGGAGGGGGTGTATCCATATTCATCAAGGATACCTACACCTCCAGGTTAGTGGCGCAGCATGATACCTCCAAGATCATCCATGTGCAACTAACATCAGGCAAATCTGCAATGCAAATTGTGGCCTGCTACAAATCACCTTCCATGACCCAGAACCACCACTCCGCCTTTCTGGAGACACTGGAAAACATGACGGTCCTACCGAACACCCTGATATTGGGCGATTTCAATTACCCTACCTCAAGTACAAACTCCCAGGTCCAGCGCTTCCTGGAATTTATCAACTCAAATGCCCTGGATAAGTTGGTAAACTTCCCTAACAGAGGTGAAAACATATTGGACCTGGTCATCACCAACATGGGCGACAGGTGTTCCACACCAGAGGTCAGCCCATCACTGGTTAGATCAGACCATAAACTAATCACTCTGGATGTCCACACCCCATCACCACCCCCAACTAAGGAAACCACAGTAAAAAACTTTTCTAAAGCAAACTTCACCTTACTTAAGACAGAGGTGGTAAGTTTCACAGCCCCCACGCTAAAGGATAATGCTGCCCAAGATGCAGAAACCTTTACAAATGCACTCTATGAGCACCTACAAGGATGCATGGATTGTGCCATCCCTAGCAAAACCAAGACTCACTCCCCTAAGAGAAGGAAACCAGTCTGGTGGACCCTTGCCATAAACAGGCTATACAATAGAAGGAGGAAACTAGTTCAGAAAAAAAGCAAATCCCAAGAAGGAAAGACATCCTTGATCAATATCAGTAAGAAACTAAGGTCCCTCATAAAATCCTCCAAGGCTAACTTTGAAAGAATAATAGCCAAGGGTTCGAAAGATAACCACAAAGCCTTCTTTAGCTATGTCAAGAATCTAAGTGGCAACTCACAGATATGCTCTGAGCCAGTGCAAAATAGCACAAAATATACTGAACCCACTGATATTGCCAACATATTGGCAGATAGATTCAGTGCAAACCTCACCCCCCTCTCACCCCCAAAAGGGCCCACAACAATACTGGAAAAGTGTAGTGTCCTGGAAATCACAGATGCCCAGGTGAAAACAGCCCTTTCAAAAGCCAAAGGCACAGCGTCAGTGGGGCCAGATGGTGTCCCAGGCTGCATCTTGCATGAACTACAAAACAAAGTAACCCCCCCACCTAAACATACTGTTCAACCTCAGCCTCTCCACAGGCTACGTGCCCATAGAATGGCATACAGCAATGGTTATTCCGCTCCACAAAGCCGGGGCCACAACTGACCCAGGTAACTATTGCCCCATAAGCCTGACTAGCCTGGTCTGCAAGGCTATGGAGTGCATCATCATTGAACTCATTAACAAAGACATTGGGGACCGCCAAACACTTGACCCAACCTAGTTCGGCTTTGTTAAGGGCAGATCAAACCTGGTTGACTTCTTCGAGACAGTCACCAAAGCCATACATGAGGGGAAGGTAGTTCACACAGCCTACCTTGACCTCACCAAGGCTTTTGATACCATTCCCCACTTGGGAATTATAGAAAAACTCACCAGCCTGAACATAAACCCCTACATCACGAGATGGGTTGCCAACTGGCTTACAGACAGAACTCACACTGTAAGAATAGCAGGCTCCAGGTCCGACTCTAAACCAGTCACAAGTGGTGTCCCACAAGGCTCGGTCCTGGGACCCCTACTGTTCGGCATATACTTCTCAGAAGTACAGGCAAACACAGGAGGACTATGGCTAACCAAGTTCGCCGATGACTGCAAACTGGGAGCCATAATTGTCTCACCAGCTGATACAGACATTCTCCAAAAGGGCCTTACTGAGATGGACATCTGGTGTCAAAGTCATGGTCTCAAGTTAAATGCCAAAAAATGCATAGTCATCCAGTTTGGGAAAAACAAAACACCCATGAATTACCACATAGATGGCAGCCCCCTTAATACAGAAGAGGTGATAAGAGATCTGGTGACCCAGGTAGATAATAATCTCTCCTTTGATGATCATATTGCCAAAGTAGTTAGGAAATCCTTCTAGATAGCCCATCTAATTACTAAAGGGTTCGCATCTAGAAATAAAGAGGTTATAGTGCCCCTCGACTCATCACTCATCAGACCCATCATAGAGTACAATGCCCCATTTGGGATGTACCTCACAAGACACTTCCAACAGCTGGAAAGACCACAAAAGTACCTCACCAAGAGGATTACTGGTCTCAAACATATGTTCTATGCAGCCTGACTGGAAAAACTCCAGCTGTACTCAGTGGCATATCGCTTACTCAGAGGTGATCTCTGCCTGACTTACAAAGCCATGTCCAACTCAGAATTGATGGACATGCTCCACCTAAAGAAATCCAAGTCACTGCGAGCCACTCGCTCTAGTGAGCTAAACCTCACCACAACAATAAATAGAACATGCTGGAGGGATAGATTCCTGTCACGGACTCCCCATGCTTTGGAACAAAATTCCTAACTACATTAGGCAGAGCACCTCACTAACACTCTTCAAGAGAAACCTTGATGAGTGGCTGGGTAACAGAAAATACACCCCTGGGATCACTTCATTGGCTCTTCTTGACAGAGGCTCAGTTAATTAATCAATAGGGCAGCGAAAGCTGACACACTCTGGCTAGGCTTATAAATGCCCTTGGGCAGATAGCCTAGAACCTACCTATGAACCTATGAACATTACTGATATCATGTCAACATCCCTGTTGTACTCATCATTTATCTCTGTCTGCATTACGGTGCTCCCCTTCATGTCAGCAGGCTGGTTCTCAGCCTAATTGTCTCCTGCTCTGGTCCATTCTGGAATAATTGTGTGTGTTGTGCTGTCAACCTACTTTATAACCTCCTTACGACTGTACAGCTGTGAAAACGTTTTGTAAGATGTGGCATAGGCTCAAATGGATATGACAAGAAACAACTGTATAAAAGTTCAACCTGTCAAACAGTGTATGCATGTAACACAAATGCTGGAACTAGACATTTAACCAAAAAGGTGTTACACATAAAAGGTGAAAATAATAACTTTTTAATGCAATGATGCTGTCTGTATTCTCTTTAAATGTCAATGGTCTCACAGATAAATACAAAAAAGAAAGAGTAGTGAACTATATTAACAAATGTAGATTGCAAATAGCTATGTTACAGGAGACACACTTAGAAGTGAATATGTGGATTTGATAAATAAAAGTTATCAGGATGGTTATTCAGTGGAATACCTGGGACAAAGGAAAATATGAGTACTTATATTAATTGCAAGAGGAGCTCCAATAGTGATTGAAGAGGATAAAAAAAAAAAACAATGGCAGATTTGTAGTGCTAAGGGACTACTGACAAGGGAGGAGGATTACACTGGCATGTATTTATATTACACCTAAAACTGCTATAATGGAGCTTATGAAAATTCTAGGGGAAATAATCCCTTTTCACCACAGAATATTACTTATAGGTGGGGACTGGAATGTGATTTGCAACAGTGGAGCCGGGAGGCCCAGAAGGAAAGTATAACAAAGGAGTGTAAATTTGTGAAGAAATTTATGAAAATATATGGCATGGAAGATATGAAGTCAGTAATAGGAGTTTGGACTGAATTTACATATTATTCCCCAAGATATAGAAACTGGGCTAGGCTAGACAGAATTTACATTTCACAGGAACATGTGTTTTAATTGAAGGTCTTGATACTCACCCAATAACTATTTCAGGATCATGCACCAATATAAATAAAATAAAAACACAGGGTAATGAAATAAAAATGAGACACTGATCCTTTCCCACCTATCTGTTGAAAAGAGAGGAATTTAAGGAATGGGTAGTGGAGATTATTCAGGAGCTAATAGCGAGGATAGAAATTGCTTCTGAAAATATAGCTAAGGAGTAGGATAAAATTAAGGTGGAGTTTAAAAATAGGGTGGAATTAAGAAAGAGAGATATGGTTAAGAAGTAACAAGAATTATTTAGAGGGACTGACAAATGCTAAAGTACTGCAGAATAGGGGGAATGTTACAGAACAAGAAGGGGATCAACTGCAGAATGCTAAGCAGAAAATAAGGGATTACCTCGATAATATGCACGAGTTTAGAAAGATCGCTGTTATGCAACTGTTTTTTTTTTTTATAATAAAGGTAGAGCACAAAAACTTTTATCACAAAGACTCAGGCAACAGAAAGTAAAAAGGGCTGTCACCGACACCAAGCTTAGGGATCCTATAACAAGGAAGGTAACAAGAGATCCTGTAGCGGTATTAGAAATATTTTGAAAATTCTATGAAAGTCTGTATAAAGCAGTCAAGAATACAAATGGAAACATTTATGAAATAATTAAATATGCCAAGTTAGAGGTAGATGAGGCTCAGTTACTAACGGTTAGGATAGGAGGAGATGAGATAAAAATTGTGATGTATGTCCAATCTACAGGAAAGTCCCCAGGAATAGATGGTTTTCCTGTAAGCTAGGAAGGAAAAAACTGATGAAGATCTGGAAGGTTTTATTTAACATTATTTTAAGAGTAGGAGAAGTACCAATATCCTGGAAGAACGCTGTGGTAGCTGTAATACCTAAACAGGGTAAAGATCCATCAGACCCAGCTTCATACAGGCCCATTTCAATACTAAATCATGATTATAAAGTCTTTATGTCTATAATGGCTAAAAGAATGACAAAAGTAATGCCAAAATTGATAGATATGGATCAATGTGGTTTTGTGGATGGGAGGCAAACACTTGACAATATTGACAGAACACTGATGATCTAGAGAGAAGCAGAATGTAAGAAAATATCATTGTTAGTGGGTCTTGATGCAGATAAAGCATTTGACAGAGTAACCTGGGACTTTATGAGCAGGGACATGGAAGGATTTGCATTTTCTGAAAAAAATTATAAGTTTGATTAGGAGGATATATGAGGGAATGGAGGCAAAAATTAGTGTGGGTGGGGTCCTCTTTGATAATTTCTGTTTAAGCACAGGAATCAGGCAGGGGTGTCCGCTTTCCCTGTTGTTATTTGAATTATATTTAGAACAACTGGCAAAGAAAATAAGGGACTCAGAACTTCAAGGATATAATTGGTATGGTAGTCAAGAAAAGCTGGCTCTATTTGTAGATGATATTATTTTATACCTGAAAAATCTATAAAGAGACATTACAGTGTTGTGGAACATTTTGAGGCAGTTTCACATTTTTCCAGGATACAAAATGAATGAAGCTAAAATGATGGCAGTAGCAGTAAATTATGTACCCACACACTAATTGGTTCAGCAATATCAGTATTTATGGGGACATGATAAAATGAAATATTTAGGAGTATGGATTAAAAATGATTCTGGTATGGCAGCTAAGGATATAGGTTCATAGGTTCATACTAGGCTATCTGCCCTGGGGCAATTATAAGCCTAGCCCAATTCTGTATGGCTTACGCCACCCCTTGATTTGAGTATACTGTGCCCTTTTTAAGGTTTAGTTTACTGTGCCACTGTCTAATAGTGACACAGGAGTAATCCCTGGTACAAACCTATGATCCCCCATCCACTTATCGAGATTCTTCTTGAAGAGATTCAGTGAGGTGCTCTGCCTCACATGAACTGGAATTCTATTCCAGAGTGAAGGGAGCCTCTGGGTTATGAACCTGTCCCTCCAGCAAGTTCTATTTATTTCTGTGCTGAGGTTCAAGTCTCTCGAGCGTGTGGCTCTAAGGGATTTAGATTTACTGAGGTGGAGCATGTCCATTAATTCTGGATTTGACATAGCTTTGTATGTCAGGCATAGATCGCCTCAAGTAGGCGGTATGCAACTGAGTAGAGCTGGAGTTTTTAACCGAGCAGCATATGGCATCTGTTTGAGACCCTTGATCCTCTTGGTGAGATACTTTTGGGGTCTTTCTAATTGCTGCAGGTGTCAGGTAAGGTACATCCCAAAAGGGGCATTGTATTCTATGATGGGCCTGATGAGGGATGAATAAAGGGGCACGATTACCTCTCTTGATCTAGATGTGAAACCCTTCGTGATGAGGTTGGCTATGTAGAAGGTCTTTCTAACCACTTTGGCAATGTGGTTTTCAAAGGAGAGATTGCTATCAACTTGGGTCCCCAGGTCCGTAATAACTTTCTCTGTACTTAATGGGTTTACGCCTATGTGGTAATTTGTGGGCACATTGTTTTTGCCAAAGGGTATGACTATACATTTTTTGGCATTTAGCTTTAAACCATGGCGCTGGCACCAGTTATCTGTCTCTGTGAAACCTTTTTGAAGGATGTTTGTGTCAGCTGGAGAGTTGATTATGGTGCCCAGTGTGGGGAGAGACTAAAAGGATAAAGAAAAAACTGAGAAAATGGAAGTGCTGTTATATGGATATGGATAGTAAGATACAAGCAGTTAAAATGTTTTGGTCCTTTTAGTCTTATACAGAGGTCAGGCATATTTTTATCAACCAGAGGAGAAGTTGTGGATAGCAATTAATAAAGAACTGAAGGACTTTATGTGGGTGGGGAAGACGGCAAGAGTCAAATGGGATAAGCTGTTTCTTCTAGTAGAACAGGGTGGATTGGGATTACTCAATTTGATGTGATATTTCTGAGCTACACAGGTAAGGCTCCTATACATAGCAAAAGCAGAAAACTATAATTCAAAGTGGAAAGGGATTATGTTGAAACAGGTGGAAGCTAAGAAACAAGGAGAGACTTGGATTTTGGATGCTGGCATTTAAGGAGAATAACAATAATCATATGGAATATTATATCCATAAAGTAGCAGAAAGTATCCTAAGAAATAATTCAACACAGGAATGGAGAAAGGAGATTCTTCTGATAAGGTTGACTGTAATTAAGGAGGTAGACAATAGGCAAGAGGGGGCCAGAATTTATTGGAGAAATCTGGCAAAGGAACTACGGTATTGGGAGCAAAGAATTAGAGAGGGAAAGGTAATATAATGGGAAGAGGTCAAGAATTTATTTGGACTGCAAGTTAAAGATTGCCTTCCTTATCAAGCATTGATATCAGAGTATAGGCAAAGAGAAATAAATGGGGTGGGCCTAAATGAAAGACCAGCACTGGTAGAGTTTTTAGTAGATTCTAGAACAGAAGCTGCCATTAAAAAAGGAATAAATAGTAGAGCATAAAAATATTGCATGATAACTATAAGAATCAATAAGAGGAGCTTAGAAAGGATTGGGAAGAGAGATTGGATAAGCAATTCACAAAGAAATAATGGGAAGATGCATGTATGTCATCCAAATATGTAAGAAAATCTAGAAGATTTAGGATTTTTGTTTGGAAATCTTTACATAGATATTCTTATACCCCAAGTAGAGTCCAGAGAATCTTTCTTCAGGTAGACAGCAAATGTTGGAGGTGTGACGGCAAAGAAAGAGATACTTGGGAACACATTTTCTGCGAGTGCGGTGGGTTGGGTGACTTTAAGGATTCCCTGCAGGATGCACTGTTGGAGATGCTGGGTAGGCAGATTAGTGTGATGAAGGAGATAACTTTTGTGAGCTATGATACAGAATCGGAATTGCCTAGACATGGTATGGCCTTGTTGTGTCTAATTATGGTGGCTGCCAAAAAAGCAATTACTAGAAAATAGAAATCAAAATTTAAACCAATTATATTAGAAGTAGTGAATGGGCGGCCACGGTGGTGCAGCGGTTAGCGTTGTCGCCTCACAGCAAGAGGTTCTCCGGTTCGATCCTCAGCTGGGGTGCCCTCTGTGCGGAGTTTGCATGTCCTCCCTGTGGTCGCGTGGGTTTTCTCCGGGTGCTCCGGTTTCCTCCGACATCCCAAAGACATGCAGTAGGTGGATTAGACACTCTAAATTGGCCCTAGGTGTGAGTGTGTGTGTGCCTTCTATGGAAGGTTGGGCGCCGGGCTGGCAACTCGACACTGTAAAACTTCACTGCCAATCCTGTGTGCGGACAGATGATCCGCTGTGGTGACCCCTAACTGGGAAAAGCCGAAAGGAGAAGAAGAAGAAGAAGAAGATATTAGAAGTAGTGAATATAGTAACACAGATAAAACAACTGGAACTGAGATCTGTAGAAAAAGGTAGGAGCAAACTACATAGGAAAAAATGGGAACAATACATACAGGGGAGGAATGAGATTTAAAAGATGGCAGGACTATGTGCTATGTAATGTTTGATTGAAAATGATTGGGTAGATTATAAGTGATGCATAATCTTTGCGACTGGGAGTGTGTCAGTATGGTTTGTGATGTAAAATGCTTGCAACTAGGATTGTGTCTGTGTAGTTCTTTTTCATTTATAGAAATGTATGCATGTTAAGTTGTCAATCTCGCCTTCATTCTTGCTGGATGGGTTCGGAGCCGATCCTTGGCTCTGACTCGGCCAATACTAAAGCTCGAGAGCTAATTCCACCGGCTTGAGGCTCCCCTATATCCTACAATGCTAGGTGGTAACTACCCAGATCTCGTTTGCCGCTTGGCTGCGAGGTGCTTTCTTCTACCAGCTCTGGCAGGTTAGTGAGATTTTCTAGTCAAAAACTTAAAATTTCTACCCCTATCCTTTCTATTTAGTTTAGTTTTTAATACAGAGTATCCCTTTAGTTTAAATCAGGTCTCCCTTGTTTTTTATCCCCTTTTTATTCCCTTTTAACTTCTAGGCCTTTGGCCCTCTCCCCTTTTTCCCCTGTCATTTTAGTGTGACTGGATTTTTTTCCTTTGGTTAAAGGGTGTGTCTATGTGTTGTGTCTGTATCCCTTGGTATACAGTCTTTTTTAGGATGTCTAAAGACTCCAAGGTCTCAGGCTTCAAGAAGTGTGATTCGTGCTGTCAGGAAATGTCTCTGACAGACGGTCACACTTCTTGTGTCTATTGCCTGAGACCTTTGCACCTGCAGGATTCCTGTGCTGTTTGCCATGCATTCAGCCCTAGAGTCCTGCAGGAATGCAAAAATAAACTTATTCTTTGAGGCTTGTTAAAGCCTAAAGGCCCCTCGACCCAGTCTGCGTCGGGAAAGCCTTCAAAGACTTCCAGGCCATCGGCTCCAGCTTCAGAGCCGTCTGCTGGGAGCATCAAGGCTGCTTTGACATCGACTCCGGCTGGAGTCGATGTTTCGAAGTCTCAAACCGTTACCTCGGCTCCGGCCGGAGCCGAGGTTGCTAAGACTCAGTCGGCTCCGATAGTCTTATCTGAGCCACCTTCAAAGAAGAGGTCGAGGTCCCCTTCCATCGGCTCTAGCTACTTGGCTTCGGGATTCCCTCTTCTGTCGGAGCGGAGCCATAGGTCCCATTCCTCTCGGTCCTCCAGGCTGTCCGACCATGACTTACAAAGGGTGGTGAGTAGACTTCTCAAGTCCGAGGCACTGGCCCAAATGCTGCATAGCCCTACTCAACAGTCAGCGGCTATTCCCATCCCTGCTTCTATTCCTCCTCCGACTCCTCTGAGTTCGGAGCCAGGGCTCGTCGGAGCCGTGGCTGTCGGTGCGTTGGAGCCAATACCATCCCTTTCAGCTCTGTCGTCTGCTCCGATTTCCTCCTTGGAGGGATCTTGGCGCCGAGCTTTCCTCGTTGGCTCCGAGGGGGCGAGTGGCATCGGACCCTTGTCCGACCCCGTTCGCCCTCTTGGAGCGTCGGCGCTGGTGAGTTCGGCTCTGACATCGGCCTTGGAGCCGTCCCTTTCGGTGCCGGGGGGTCCTTGTCTCCTCAGAGCGGGGACCTTCGGCCTTGGCTGATCGGGGTGCCTTCGAGGTCATGCGGAGTGTGCTAGACCCCGTGTCTACCCCACAGTCGGCTCCGTCAGCTCCTCCCTCTTCAGTGCCTGCGGTGGTTTCTACCCACCCCCTCGTAACAGACCGTAGAGAGCCAGCTCCTCAGGTTTCCCCATTGGGAATATCCTCTTCTTCCGAGGCTTCTCCTGATCCGGTAGGAGAACCCCCTTGGAAGAGACAGTGCAAGAGGAAGCACATTGACTCCCCTGAGTCTATCACCTCTGACACCGACTTGGAGGAATCTGAAGGTTCCACTCGGTCCCCCTCTGAGGATGTCTCTTTTGCTGACATCCTTGAAATCCTTAAACAGAGGGGGAACTGGCCCGCCCTTAACCCTTCAGAGGGCGAGTCGGTCTACCTTGAGGCATTTGGCTCTCGCCCTTCCACCTCCTGGGTGTCTCCTCCCTTCGACCCCCTCATGGAAGTGGTGGCAAGGAAGGCTTGGACGGCCCCTGATTCGGTGGAACCTACCCCAAGGAGGCCATCAAAATTTATTACTGCCCCAAAAGAGAAACAGTTCTTATCCAAAGGTGTCTCTGTTGATGACATGGTGGTGGCCACAGCCACTAAGAAGGAATTAGCCGATCCTTCGGTACCTGTCCATCCTCCTAATAAGGTGTCTAGGACCATGGACAGGTATGGTAAGTGGATGTTTTCCTCAGCGACCTTTGCCATGCGGTCACTAAACTACTTGTGTCACTTCACCCATCTCCAGAGGGATTTACTCAAGGATATGGATGAGGCTATGCAGGATCCAACAGCTGAGGGCTTCCAAGACAAAATGAACTCCCAGTTGGCAACCCTGAATTCGATTGTCAGCTCCTCCATGCGGCTTATCTCATATGCGGCTGATGGGGCGAGTAGGGCTGCGGGCACAGGTGTAGCTTTACGACGCCACACCTGGATGCAGCTTTGCAATTTTGCGGACCCTTTCAAGGCGTCCTTCACCAATTTCCCCTTTGATGGATCAACGTTGTTTGGACCTCAGGTGAAGGATACATTGACTAGGTGCGAGCAGGAAGGTAAGACTCTCTCTGCCGTGGGAGTCCGTTTTTCTACCCCTTCCAGACCTTATCCCAAAGGTCAGAGGGGGGGGGGATGTGGTTCCGCAAACCACAAGGAGTCTCATCTGACGCACAAAGTCGATTCCCCTCTAGAGGCAGAGGGGGGAACAACAATAGATGCCGCCCTAGGGGCAGAGGTGGTCTGCAAAACCAGGGTAGCAGAGAAATGTTCTCTGATAAACCCTTTCAGCATCCCTGAGGAGCTGCCCGGCTGTCCACCTTCGGAGGCAGTCGGGGGAAGATTATCACTGTACCCAAAAGCCTGGCTTTCCCTCACTCAAGACAAATGGGTACAGTCGATCATATCCGAGGGTTACAAAATCCCCTTTATTCACATCCCATCCCAACCCAAAGGATCCCTTTCAGACGTTCCACCCAGTCTAAGGGAACAAGCAGCGTTGGAAATATCAAAGCTGCTGTCAAAAAGAGCTATCCAACCAGTCCTAGCAGACCAGCAAGGATATGGAATCTACTCCAAATTCTTTTTGGTACCAAAAAAAACAGGGGACTGGAGACCAATACTGGATCTCAGCAAGCTAAACAAGTATGTGAAGAAAACAAAATGGTCACGCTACAGTCCATTCTACCCTTCTTGGGTCAGGACAATTGGATGTGCTCGATAGACCTTCAGGATGCGTACTACCATATCAAAATGCACAGACGCTCCAGAAGGTTTCTCCGCTTCAGGCTGGGAGCCAGTCACTACCAGTTCAGAGCCCTGCCCTTTGGTCTCACTACAGCCCCCCGAGTGTTTACCAAATGTATGGCAGTGGTCGCTGCTCACTTCAGATGCCAAGGATTCCAGGTGTTTCCATATTTGGATGACTGGCTCCTTACTGTCACAACCAGGCATCAACTTCTTCTATCCAGAGACTTCACCATCCAAACTTGCCAAGCTCTAGGCATTTCAATAAATTTCGAAAAATCTGCCTTGTTGCCTTGTCAATCTATTACCTTTATAGGCGCCACCTTAGACACAGTTCATCTTTCCGCCACACTAACAGAGCAAAGAGTATCAGATATCCGCAAACAAGTTTACCTTCTACTTCAATGAAACAAGATCAAAGCCAGGGTAGTCTTGAAAGTATTAGGACTCATGGCAGCTACTATTACATTCCTCCCCTTAGCTCGTTTTCACATGCGGATCCTCCAGTGGATGCTGTTTTCTCAATGGTCCTTTCAACAGCTCCCGATGTCTCACATCATCCTGCTAACCCAATCATGCAAGAATCACCTGTCTTGGTGGATCACATCACCTCAAGTTCTCCAGGACAGACCCTTCATCCCCCCCCCAATCACCACAGTGATGATGGACGCCTCCCTGATCGAGTGGGGGGGGGCTTTATCAGGGCAGGACAGTCCAGGGCACGTGGCAATCTTTCAAGTGCCACTTGCACATATATGTCTTAGAGATGAGAGCAGTGCTTTTAGCGTTGCAAGCCCTTCAGGACTCTCTTCCCACAGGGACTATTGCAATTCAGACGGACAACATGTCCGTAGTGTGGTATATCAACAAACAGGGCGGAACCAAGTCCTACCCCTTATGTCGAGAGGCACTCAGACTTTGGCAGTGGGCGATTTCCTCTCAGCGTTTTCTGATAGCAACGCACATCCCCGGGATGTCCAACATGATTGCGGACAAGTTGAGCAGGGCTATTCTCATGCCTCATGAGTGGTCTCTAAAAAAATCAGTGCTGGAAGAAATCTTTCAAAGATGGGGCCGGCCTTGCTGCGATCTTTTTGCTACTCCCCAAAACAGCAAGTGTCACGACTTCTTCACCCTCTTCCCTTTACCAGGCCAACCCACCAGAGACGCTCTTGTCCACGATTGGCCCCAGGGACTTCTGTATGCTTCCCCCCCCTTTTCACTGATCTCTCAATTAATTCAGAAAGCTATCGCCTCGAGTCACCATGATCCTCATTGCCCCTTACTGGCCTCGACAGATATGGTTTCCATTCCTCCATCATTACCTCTTGGAGCAGCCTTGGCATCTGGACCCAGTGCCAGATCTTTTGGCCCACCAGTCGGGCCAGCTGCACCAGTCCCTCCAAAATCTCAACCTCACAGCGTGGTTTCTCCGATTCCTACCCTAGCCAGGCTTCCCTTAATCTCTCATTCTGTCCGTAACATCCTGATAGCCTCTCACAAGTCTTCTACCAGAAGGATTTACAATAATAAGTGGAAGCATTTTTCCTTCTGGGCAGCATAAAAAATATAGACCCCTTCACTGCACCTATCCAATCTATCCCAGACTTCCTGGCAGAGCTCTTTCATTTAGGCTCATCTACCGTTAGAGTACAACTAGCTGCTATATCTAACTTTCATGTAGGTGTCTCGGACTCCAGTATCATGTCCCATAAACTCTGCAAAGCCTTTCTAAGAGGTGTCTTTTTGCTCAAGCCCCCAATCAAAGATCCCCCACCTCAGTGGGACTAGAATTTGGTCCTAGCATCCTTGATTCTCCCCCGTTCTTGAACCTGCGGCTTCATGCCCTCTTAAGTTGCTCTCATGGAAAACACTTTTTCTAGTAGCCATAACATCAGCTAGAAGGGTATCTGAACTTCATGCTCTTTGCAGTCGTCCTCCTTACTTAGTTTTCCATAAAGACAGGGTGTCCCTCCGGACTAATCCGTCCTTTCTTTCCTCTGAGGCAAACCTAAACCAGACGATTGATCTCCATGTCTTCTTCCTGATTATTCCAACAGGTCGGAACAAAAGTTACATTTTCTAGATGTTCATCGCCAACTTCTATATTATTTAGACAGGACTAACAGTTCAGGAAATCTGACCAGCTCTTCCTGTCTTATGCGGAAGGGAAATTGGGCCTTCCAGTTACTAAAGTGTCCCTTTCAAGATGGCTTACCTCTATAATTACCTTCATCTATGAAATCAGACATCAAAAACTGCCTTCAAGACCTAGAGCTCATTCAACTAGGGCATTAGCTACATCTGTAGCTTTTCAGGACAGGCTACCAATAGATTCCATTTGTGCAGCAGCCACATGGGCTTCTCCTCATACTTTTATCTCGCATTACAAATTGGATATGGCCTCCAGAAACCGTGCCAACTTTGGTTCCACTGTTCTCAAGAGTCTGTTCCGATAAGCCACCCGGGGTAAGGTGCTAGGGACACGGTCCCATCCAGCAAGAATGAAGGCGAGATTGACAACTTAACATTGAGAAGTTATGTACCTACCATAACGTTCCATGTTAGTTGTCTTCTTCTCGCCTTCTTTCTTGCGTCCCACCCTCCTTCCCCCTAGCCTGGACAGACCAATAGGAATTTTTGGGATCTTCCATTGGGGTTTTTCCTTCCCACATGTTCTACCACCTCTATTCTCCCTTTTATGTTTGTGGTAGCTTACATACAGGTTTATATAGAGGTGGGTTCTTTTTCTCTCTTCTCCATACTATGGAGACCAGAACTGCTTGGTTTTAGCTATCAAACGAGATCTGAGTAGTTACTGCCTAGCATTGTGGGATATAGGGGAGCCTCAAGCCGGTGGAATTAGCTCTCGAGCTTTAGTACTGGCCGAGTCGGAGCCGAGGATCGGCTCCGAACCCATCCAGCAAGAAAGAAGGCGAGAAGAAGACAACTAACATGGAACGTTATGGTAGGTACATAACTTCTTATTGCTTATGTCGTAAGTTTCAGTTTAATAAAGATATTTCTTGTTTATAAAAAAGGGACAGGAATTGAATAATTTTATGTAATGTTGCTTAGGTTATATGATATATAGCAATATATGTGAAGTATAATACTTGATGTTATGTGATCCTATCTCGCCTACATTCTGTACTGATGGGCTCGGAGCCGATCCCTCGGCTCCGACTCGGCACGCTTATGCTATAGAGTGAGGCCTCTTATTGGCTGAGCTATCTTTATCCCAGGATGCACCACCACTAATCCCCCAGATCTCGTTTGCCGCTTACAAAGCTTAGATATGGTCTCAACTTGGCTGGGCTAAGTACTATTTATTTAGGCTTTTTCTTGTCAGAAATTTGCTTGATTTAAACCCAAAAGCTGTTTTAACAGCTATTGTTGATATATTGTTGTTGTACGAGTGTGTATTGGTAGTTTTGGTAGAGGATTTCATGTTTTTTCCTGTCAGGGAAGGTTTCCTGTTTAACTTAGAGGGGCCTTCCCCTGTTGATTCTACTACCTTGGTTTTTTTTGTGTGTGTGGGTCAAGTACCCGTTTAAGTTAGAGGGTCTTGACCCTCTCTATCTCTCTTCTTCTGTGGAAAATTGTTTCTTTACTGTATTTAAAAAAAAAAATATATATATATATATTTTATTTTTTAAAGTTTAAAATATTAAAGTAGGGATATTTTTCTTGCTGTAACCCTTCTACTTTTTGATTGTAGACAACTGTGTTTGACTTTTGGCTATGTCTAAAGAACACAAACCCTCCGGGTTTAAGAAATGCACGAGGTGTGGTTTCAAAATGTCCATAACGGACGACCACTCCTCGTGCGTCTATTGCTTAGGCGCCAAGCACCTACAAGAATCGTGTAGCGTGTGTCACGCCTTTTCATCAAGAGTCCTCCAGGAGAGGAAGAACAAATTAATCCTGAAAGGGTTAATCAAGCCATCCTTCGAGGAGGCTTTATCTTCCTCTCCTTCTCCTTCAAAAAAGAAGAAAGCGTCGGCTCCGACCAGTCAGTCGGAACCGACTGCAAAAAAATCTAAGCAGACTTCTCCATCGGCTCCACGGACTTTGGAGCCGAGGGCGGAACGGTCTGCCTCGATGCCTCCAGCCTCGACCCCTCTGGTTTCGGAGCCGAGGACTGGAGCATCGAGAGGTGGGTCACCCTCATCGGCTCCACTGATATTGGAGCCGATAAGGGTTACCGGCTCAGACTCTTCCCCTTCGGAGCCGAAGTCTTTATCGGCACAGAGGGAAATTACCTTGAGATCTCCCTCGGAGCCGATAGTGGTAGAGTCCATTCGGAGCCGGTCCCCGAGCCCTTCGGAGCCGATGGAGAAAAATTATATTTTATTTCTAATGAATATGTATGCATTTTAAAGTTGATATGTACTTAACATTTGATATGATATTTAAATACACTTGTTAGTTATTTTGGTCATTTTTAGTATCTAAATTATTTAGGGTAATTCTTCTGCATTTCACAGCATGATTGGTTAATTTAATTTAAATGTTAATTGGAGAGAACACACTACATAAGGAAAGGTTGTAACATGCTGATCATTACTGATGAAGTTGATGACGAAACGTTGTGTCTTAACAAACGTATTTTTTGCTGCTTGTGATTTTGTGGACATCGTTCTTCCTTTTGCTGCTATTGTACCTGACACGCAGTGGAATTAAACTTCAATTTGCTTTACATTCTGGGACCTGATTCATTTGTACCTGCAGTTGGTGGTTTCTACTTTTATTAGTTTTGCTTTCCGCCTTGGCTCTGGTTGTGTTTACAGAGGGAAATTACCTTGAGATCTCCCTCGGAGCCGATAGTGGTAGAGTCCATTCGGAGCCGGTCCCCGAGCCCTTCGGAGCCAATGGAGAAATCGGTTCGGGCCCGATCGGTATCCTCTAGATCATCCAGGATGTCTGATTCGGACATCGACAGGGTGCTCCTTAGACTCTTCCAGTCTCCGGTGTTCCAAAAGCTAGTTTCAGCTCCAGCCCATTCGGCTTTGGAGCCGATGGTCCACTCCCCTACTGTGGTTCCTCCTCCAACAGCTTCAGCACCGTTGGAGCCGGCACTGATGGAACCGGTGGAGGTTTTAGGGTCGGGCCCGACCCTTGCTCCAACTCCGGCTCTTGGGTCGGAGTTCAGTACACGGACGTCTTCCTTCGGCCCTGGGGGGAGGCTTCGGGATTGATGCTTTCGGTCCCAAGTCTCCCTCTTGGTGCGTCGGCGGTGGGAGTGCCGTCCACTGTCGTGGCCATGGAAGTGGGACCCTCCCAGGATTCTGGTGGTCCCGCCTTCACGGCTATGAGGAGTGCATTAGCCAAATCTTCCTTGGCTACCTCCGCGGTTTCCCCAGCGCCTTCCCTGCATACGGAGACTGGGTCTTTGGCAGTCCCCCTATCCTTAGACAGCGGAGCCCCCGGGCCTCAGGTTACCCCCGCTGGGGTTTCTCCCCCTCCTGGAGGTCCTTCTGAAGCCTCTTCGGAAGAACCCCCCCAGGAAGAGATCGTGCAAGAGGAAGCACATTGACTCCCCTGATGAGTCTCTGACATCAGACACTGATCTCGATGATGCAGAGGGGTCCCCTAAGTCGTCCTCGGATGATGTCTCCTTTGCAGACATCCTAGAAGCCCTAAAACAACGAGGCAGCTGGCAGTCCAAACCTCCCTCTGCTGATGAGTCAGTGTTCCTGAAGGCCTTCGGGGCTCAGCCCTCTGCCTCCTGGGTGTCTCCGCCCTTCGATGAGCTCTTGGATTTGATCTGTCGAAGGGCTTGGGAACACCCAGACTCTGTGGAACCGGTGCCTGCTCGTCCGAATAAATTCCTCTCGGCACCTCCTGATAAAGAATTCCTAACTAAAGGTGTGGCTGTAGATGCTTTGGTGATGTCATCTGCTACCCAGCAAGATGTAGCAGAGGCTTCGACGTCCGTCCATCCTCCTAATAAGGAGTCTAGGAGCATGGATAGGTACGGCAAGCGCACCCTCAGTTCAGCGGCCTTTACATTGAGGTCCTTGAACTACCTTACGCACTTTACCAGATTTCAGAGGGATCTGATTAAAGAGTTATCCGATACCCTCTTGGGTAACCTGCCTGAGGAGCTGGCCCAGACGGTTGGCTCTCAGCTAGCTACAATGTCGTCCATCTCGAACTCGTCCATGAGGCTCATTTCTTATGCGGCTGAAGGGGTGAGTAGAGCGGCGGGTACAGGCATTGCTCTACGGAGACAAGCCTGGCTCCGCCTGTGTCATTTTGCGGAGGCCTTCAAGTCTTCCTTTGCCGACGCCCCCTTTGATGGGTCCTCCCTGTTTGGACCCAAGGTAAAGGACACACTAACCCGCTGTGAACAGGAGGGTAAGACTCTGACTGCCGTAGGGGCATGATTTTCCACTCCCTTTCGGCCTTATCCCAAGGCTAAAAGAGGAGGGAAGATGTGGTTCCGTAGATCTCAGAAGCCTTACCCCTCTCAGCAGGAGGATTCCCCTTCCAGAGGCAGAGGAGGGGGAAATTCTTCCGGAAGACGCCATCCCAGAGGTGGCAGAGGCCCTCACAACACTGGAGACCGCGAGTCCTTTTGTGGCTCTTCAGCCTTTCATAGTCCCTGAGGGATTGCCCGGCTGTGCTGCTCTCGGAGCCAGTCGGGGGTCGTTTCTCGAAGCACCTAAAAGCCTGGGAAGGTATCACTCAGGACCGATGGGTGCTTCGAATTATCGCCGGAGGTTACTCCATCCCATTCTCTCATCCCCCCTTTCAGTCCAGAAAAATCCCGGACCCGCCACCCAGTCAGCGGGATACTGCAGCCTCAGAAGTTTTAAAGCTGCTGCAAAAAGGAGTCATCCAACCGGTCCCCGCAGACCAGATCGGATTAGGGACTTACTCAAGATTCTTTTTGGTGCCAAAAAAGACCGGGGACTTGAGGCCCATTTTGGACCTCAGCATCCTAAACCGTTCAGTCAGAAAGTCCAAGTTCCGGATGGTCACCCTACAAACCATTCTCCCATTGCTGGAGAAGGGTGTTTGGATGTGCTTCATAGATCTCAAGGACGCTTATTACCATATCATGGTACATCAAGTGTCCAGGAGACATCTGTGCTTCAGCCTAGTAGGCAGTCATTTTCAATTCCGCGCGCTGCCCTTTGGTCTCACCACAGCCCCCAGGGTGTTCACCAAGTGCTTGGCAGTCGTGACTGCTCACCTGAGAAGTCTAGGATTCCAGGTGTTTCCGTATCTAGACGACTGGCTCCTAACTGCCACCTCCGAGCATCTACTACTGCGAAGCCTACAAGCCACTGTATCACTGGGCAACTCCCTTGGAATCACCTTCAATTGGCCAAAGTCTGTGTTGCTGCCATCTCAACGAATAAGATTCATAGGGGTAGAGATAGACTCAAACCAAATGCGGGTCTATCTACCTACAGACAGAATTCAAATCATACAGACTCAAGTTCGAGCCTTACTTCACAGGTCCAAAGCCCCAGCCAGAATGGTCCTGCAGCTATTGGGATCTATGTCCGCCACTGTTCTTCTAGTCCCCTTGGCAAGGTTGCACATGAGAATTCTCCAGTGGCTTTTTTCAACTCAATGGTCCTTTCAGGAACTCCCTCTCAGTCACCTAATATGGATCACGGAAACATGCAAACGGCACCTTCGCTGGTGGCTAGTGCCCTCCAATTTGGATCAGGGACGACCCTTTGTTCCACCTCCTCCTGTGGCCACTTTGACCACGGACGCCTCCCAGATGGGGTGGAGGGGCATTCCCTGGGCAGGTCAGTCCAATGCAAATGGCACCCAGAAGACACCCTACTTCATATCAACATCCTGGAAATGAGAGCGGTGCTTCTGTCCCTCCAAGCCCTTCACGATTACCTCCCTCAGGGCGTAATTGCCATTCACTCAGACAACATGTCAGTTGTCTGGTACCTGAACAAACAGGGAGGGACCAGGTCCTATCCTCTTTGCAGAGAAGCCATGAGAGTTTGGGAATGGGCAGTTTCGACCAAACGCTTCCTAGTGGCTACTCACATACCGGGCAAGTCCAATGTGATAGCCGACAGATTGAGCAGAACCATCCTCTCTCCTCATGAATGGTCACTGAATATGACAGTTGCAAGTCAGATTTTCAGCAAATGGGGAGTTCCGTGTTGCGACCTCTTCGTGACTCCTCTGAATGCAAAGTGCAAAGAATTCTTCTCCTTAACCCCACCGGCTTGCTTTATGCCTTCCCTCCAGTTCCTCTCCTTTCCAAGGTGATTCAAAAGGCATCTCTCTTGGGGAGCAAAATGATCTTAATTGCTCCTTACTGGCCTCGTCAAGCGTGGTTCCCCTATCTTCGGAAACATGCTCTGGAAGGTCCATGGTTCCTGGATCAGGTCCCAGACCTACTGGTTCATCAGTCGGGACTATTCCACCAGTCCCTACACACCTTAAAATTGACGGCTTGGCTCCTCCTCTTCCGACGATAGCCAGGAGTCATACATTGGATCCGGATGTTGTACACATATTATCTTCGGCCCATAAGTCTGCTACAAAGAAACTGTATTCTGGCAAATGGAAAAGATTTGCTATTTGGGCTCAACTCCGGGGTCTGGACCCCATTTCTGTTCCCATGGCAGAAGTACTAAAATTTTTGACTTCTCTTTTCAATCAGGGCTCTTCAGTTTCTACCATCAAGGTACAATTGGCAGCAATTTCTAATTTTCATGAATCTATAGACCCACCTTTAATGAGCAACAGATTGTGTAAGACCTTCTTGAAAGGGGCTGCTCTATTAAGACCTCCGATTTCTCATCCTACACCTCCATGGGATCTTGATATAGTGTTACGCGCCTTGACTTCTTTCCCCTTTGAACCGGCAGCTACATGTGATCTAAAGTTTCTATCATGGAAAACATCATTTCTGGTGGCCATTACTTCTGCCAGAAGAGTTTCAGAGATTCAGGCTTTGTCAGTAAAACCCCCGTACTTGGTTTTTCACAAAGACAGAGTATCCCTCAGGCCAAATCCTTCCTTTGTCCCAAAAGTTTGTTCTAGTTTCTGCTTAGAACAATCGTTAGAGCTCCCAGTTTTTTTCCCAAAATACTCTAACAAAGCAGAATTCATATTCCACACACTAGATGTCCACAGACAATTACGTTTTTATCTAGACAGGACCAAACAAACAAGGAGTACAGATCAGTTGTTTGTATCCTTTGCAGACAATAAATTGGGCAAAGCTGTCACAAAGGTCACTATTGCCAAATGGATCAGGGACTGTATTACTCAAGCTTATTTTTATTCTAACAAAGAGCTTACCACCTCTGTCAAAGCTCATTCTACAAGGGCTATGGCTACTTCGATAGCATTTCATTCTAAGCTTGCCATTAGTGACATTTGTGCTGCGGCTACATGGTCTTCCGCACACTTTTATTTCCCACTACAAGTTGGATGTGGCATCTAGAGGACGAGCTTCATTTGGTTCCACAGTGCTCAGGAGTGTTTTCCAATGAGCCACCCGGGATTTAGGTGCTAGGGACGCTGTCCCATCAGTACAGAATGTAGGCGAGATAGGATCACATAACATCTTTTAGTTATGTACTCACCATAACTTTAGATGTTTGGGATCCATCTACATTCCTAATAACCCACCCTCCTTCCCCCTTCCTTGGAGATCAGAGGATATCAGAAGGTCTGAATCCTGTTGTTTCATCTTGAAACATCTAACAATGTTATATAAACAAGTTGGGCATGTGTGCATGAATGCGGACAAACAAGATCTGGGGGATTAGTGGTGGTGCATCCTGGGATAAAGATAGCTCAGCCAATAAGAGGCCTCGCTCTATAGCATAAGCGTGCCGAGTCGGAGCCGAGGGATCGGCTCTGAGCCCATCAGTACAGAATGTAGGCGAGATGGATCCCAAACATCTAAAGTTATGGTGAGTACATAACTAAAAGTTAATGCTTATTTATAGTTTGATTACTTTTGTATAAATGTAAATTTGCCTATCTCACAAGTGATAATTCAATAAAGGTGGACACACAAGCACAGACACACAAATGTGCACATGCTTACACACACACACACACACACACACACACACACACACACACACACACACACACAATGGACATCTTGGAGGATTTTCCATGGTTGTAATGCAACACACACAATAATGAAATCAAGGTATCTACAGCCACACTTTGGAAGACAGAACACTGCAAGTGTCTTTTTGCCACATATCAGTCCTATGGTTGTTTCATTTCCTGTTGTGTATTTCTGGCAGGTTCTACTATGAATCACTGACTCCCAGAAAGCCAAAGATCCAAAATACTGAGAAATAATGCCTGAAACATAGAAGGGTGAAAATTTAATTTTAAGCATTTTGGGGTCTGAAGTCCTCCTGAACCCCCTAACTTATATATACCAATTCCATCATTGCACCAACTCAAATAAGGAAAAAATCTTCCAGAAAGATGGGACTTGCTGCAGGTGCAGGCTTGGAAACCCACCAGCAATGATTTCCTATGGAAAATAGTGTTTGAAATTCTGTGCCTTGGCCTTTTTTTCTGCTGACAAATAAAGCTTGAAGAATTCTACCTTGACAAACTGTAGAACAGCCTCTAAAGCAACCAAAATTATTTTCCATAATAGAGATTTGGGGGGGCGGGGTTATACTTATTATGTAGATGCGTTAGGGCTATTCATCCTGTCCACAAATGAGCACAGCTAAACTGTGATTCATGCAGGCTACTTATGCTAATGTCTGGTGACCTTGAATGAGTATAAGCAACTGAACTCATAATGAGATGTAAATGAGAAATGATGTAACTTAGCATATACTAATGGAGTATTCTCTCGACTATACGCTATTCATAGTGGAAATTTTCCTACTTTTACACACTATCCGCAGATGCATTATATAAAGAGTAGTGTCACCAATTCTATCTACTTTGCAGGTGACAGTGCTGTAGGAATGTGATCTGGGCCTCGAATGAGAGGTTATGCTATGTGTAGATGAACATAGATATGGCCTACATGGAAGCTGGTGCTCTTGTTCCTCCTGACTAATTACAGTACTTTCTTGAGAAGCACTTGTGTTAAATTGTGATCTGCCCCCACATGTCTGGACAGTACCCCTTCCTCTTCCCCTTCTAAGATTAACTCCTGCTTGAGTCTGTTAAGTCCTAACTAGTGTCTGAATGGGGGCAGCCCCAATGCTTGATGTGCCATCAGTCTGGAAATCCTCACGCATACCATGGAGGAGTCTAACCATTTCCAGCTGACTCTTTGTGGCAGTGCTCTGAGCTCTAACAATGTTATGGCACATTTGCTGCTGGGCAGTGAATGCTTTACATGTTTTCTGGGATAGCTGTAGCAAATTCCTGTTCCTGGCTTCCCTTTGTAAAGGTGTGGGTACTGTTACCTTTGAATATCTGTCACCATTCTCAAAGTGTTTGTCTGGGTTTGGAAATACTGGTGTAGAGGTACAGGGTTTTTCTTCTGTACAAGCGTGAGTGTAATGTTAGCATGTGCTTGACATTGTGATGTACTGTCACTTCCTGTAGAGTTACTAACATGTTGTGGGATGTGAGATCCTGACATTAAACTGAAAGGGTTGCGAGCCACTTACCTCAGACTACCTGATGAATATAACTATGTTATTATCATCATCATCATTATAACCCACAACCAGTCTGCTGTTGATATCCTCAAAATGAATGCTACTGTATACTTATTAAGGAGTTGTGGGGAGAACACTTGCCATGCACACTGCCTTCATGTCATTCTGTGCAGATGTGGAAGCTTCAGCTATTAATAGCAATTGCCATGGAGTTAATGTAATCACTCCATGTCAGGATTCAGTTCTCAATAAATATAGATAATATTGTTTTCAAACCAGCCTACCTGAGCAGATGAGTACTGCTGCTGCAGACGGTAATAGCCAGTGTCCACACCAGCTCTGATTCTTCCAGTACCAACATCGTCATAGTCATCTCCATGGATGAAGCAGAGTTTATTCCTCATCTGGTGTTAATGGAATAATTGTTGGATCCACCCCCCCCCCCCAGTATTTTGCCTCGCTTTCATTCTAGCATATCCTACCATATCATTTGCCCTCTGCTTATACTGTGTTAATGTGCTGTTTCTGCCACCTACTGCATTAATGTTCAGGACAACTTGATTTCAGGTTTTTGTCCTGTCAGCTTGTTTGAGCCCACCTTTACTAAGACGTTTCCCAAATGTCCTAAGGGCTGCCATGAGGATCTGTTGTTCCTCATAGCTGAAGTTCTCCTTTCTCTGCCTTGATCCCTTGTTTTACATTAATACTGCTCATGAAAACAAAGGCCACAGTCATACACAAAAAAACTTTTGATGTAATTATTAGTCAAGCACCACAACAAATACCATGTTTGCCTTCCATCCTCATATAAAGAAGTTAACACAAACTAGATAATTATATACACATGCAAAATCTCACTATAACAAACTAAAGTTGTGCTATGCTAAATAACATCATTCACAACTGTAAAGCAATCACTTTTTAGCAGATTTTTTACCCTAGTTCCCACCATTTGCAGGTACTGTCATTTGTCATTCTTTAGTGCACTCAGAAATCTTCAAGTAAAGACACATGTATGTACAGCCAATAATACATCATTACTACTTCAGTACTTTACAATTAAAACACATATATGTATGCACAATCACTACAGGACACCAAACTAATAATTATTTCAGTGATCACTAATCATTTTCCACTGCTGCTGTAATGACTTCCCACTTACAAACAACAGCTTTACACTATTCATTATAGCCATGATAACATGCATATGATATCAGTAAAATAAGCATTTATTATAACTCACTAATTTTATATAATTTTAAGTGTTTCTTTTCAAAATGTAATCTTTTTATTATTTTTTTCCTTAGCTTAAGAAGTCAGTGGTTTCCTAAATAATTTCCCACCTAACTTGAGTAATCACAAGTTAATATGGTGGTATCCTAACTATTTCATGTAAATTCAGGTTAATTTATATGTTTTGTATACAAATTAGTCCCTTTTATGTTTATCTTTATGAATCTTAGTAATATGCAATTATGTACAGCCACATGTGGATGTAATTTGCTCTCTCTTGCTAATGAACATGGCCATGGGATCATGTGAATGTGCTGTGGACAGTGGCGGAGACTGAAGCAGGCCTCAGCATTCCCCAGTATGCTGCTGGAATGTGCTGACAGCCTCAGTCAGATATGCTTAAATCTCAATATATTCAAAATAAATGGAGTCATATGTATTGCAGTTTGCATAACCATAAAAGTGTAATCTCTGCCCAAATAATATCATGTGGCACATCTTTTCACCTTAAACTGCTCAATACTTCATAAAAGTTGGTCATTACACACACTAGGAATATGTATTTATTCACCCCCCCCCAAAAAAAAAAAAAAAAAAAATACTTCTGCTACAGTGAATGAATAAATGACATTCAGGATACTTCCAAAAACAGATCTAAGACAATGTACAGCAACAATAGCAATTGTAAGCAATAAAAAATATAAATGGTTATTGTATATTGTTTTTTATGCACTATATAAACGAATGAGAATATATTCCTTTAAAAAAAAACATTGATGTGACAAAGCATTTTTGGTTAAACCAAACTTGCCAATAATAACAGCGCATGCTGTAATGCCCCTGCTGGTTATCTGGGTGTGGTTAAGGTGGTGTCACACCCTAGACTGAGTGGTTTTAAACCTGTGAACAGCAGCTCCGCTCATACTTTCTTCATTCTGGTTCTGGCTCTTCAAATCATGCCAGTGCCTGTTAAGACATGAGGCTGTGCTTCAAGTTGGTATGATAAGGGGACCAAAATCATGGTTAACCTTCTCAAAAAGTTGTACATGGAAAAGATCAAGGCAGGCAAAAGAGGCTCATACTGGAAAAAAGATTGATATGTGGCAGGAGTTGGGTGAGAACCCCTGTCAGGGATTACCTCCTACAGAAGCATAGGTTTGACAAGCTGAGGCAAGAAGGACAGAGTTATATAGTAAGCAAATATTTTTTAATGTGGGTCATATTAAACTTGGGTTAAACATGGGTTTAAAAAATATAAGGTTGCATAATTGAAAGTATTTTGCTAGAATAAACATGTGTACCTGCAAAAAGGTATCTGTAACGTTATTATAATAATGCAAAGAAAGCATAAACATATCTGTACACAGAACTGCATCTGAATACAAACAAATGGAGTTTTAAGTGATAACATAGTTGTCTGTATAAATACAAATGTAATACATGTATGAGTAAAATAATCTGTGTGTGTGTGTCTAAATCACAGATATAAATCTGCATGAGTACACTTCCAACTACTTGTTCATGTAGTTAGACAGAAAGCAAAAAAAAAAGTTTGCATTTCCATATTTTCATTTAGTATTTTATCAGCTTAGGTAGCAGTTAAATTACATGCAAATAGTTTCTGCAGGCCAGGAAATATTTATTAATATAGAAGTTATATAAGAAAGTAATCTCATTCACAATTATAAGTGCATGTACAACATGCAACATGGCTGAAATCAGTCAAACAGGACATCCTAGTCAGAGTGTAGGTTGGTGGGGGGTTGCAGATTGTAGTGTCAAATGAATGTCCAAGCACATACTTATTTGAGAATTATGACCAATGTTAGTACCTCTATTATTTCTGCATGCATTGTTAAATTATCCCTTAATTAAGGAAGAAAACTATCTAGCACTCACTTTTGTACAGTTTAGGAAATGAACATTTCTTCTGTGTGTCGCCCCACATTCTGACTGAACGGCATTCAGTCGCACACACAAAGCATACTATTTAAAAAATAATTCACCAAAACTGTGACTGTATTTATAACTTAATTTATAACTTACAGTGATGGAAAGATTAGCAATGTATGATAATTCAGATACTAATACATATTTCAGCAAACGCATGTTAAGCAAATTCTACAGTGAATGGAATGGCTTAGAAATAATAATAATATAATTAACGTTAATGGGAAAAAAGTAAAATGCAGAAAAAACAAAAATTGTTTTATGTCTTCTGTTTACAGCTGAAGCACACGTCTCCTACAACAGGAGACAAAAGAAGTGGCGCATAGTAAGACTGGTTGAGTCTGCTGATAAGCCTGAGTAAAGCAGCAAATAGTGTTGTTTGTTTAACTGATTTCATATATATATATATATATATATATATATGTGTGTGTGTGTGTGTGTGTATATACATATATATATATATATATATATATATATATATATTTGTGTATATATATATATATATATATATATATATATATATATATATATATATATATATATATATATATATACATACAAACACACACACATATATATATATATATATATATATATATATATATATATATATATATATATATATTGGTCCCCTTCACATTGTTGACACTTCAAAATGCCAAATCTCATATGGCCGAGACCATATGATCAACATTTGAAATGCCGACAATACAGAACCGGCATCTCCGTACAGTGCGGAATGGAAAGATTTCCATTCCTGCACTGTACTGCGATCTTGTAGTTGGTATATTTAAGTTATGGGGGAGTGGGGGTGGACCCCCCACGGGGGGGGGTACAGGGGGGCTTGCCCCCCTGCTAGCAGTGTTTAGGTAAGTGTTTGTTGTTTTTTACTTTTGTATTTCATATGTTCGATATTTGAAGTGTCGATCATATGGTCTCGGCCATATGAAATTTGGCATTTTGAAGTGTCGAACATATGAAGTAGATGTATATATACATACATATATATATATATATATATATATATATATATATAGAGGAAATAATTAATGATCATACAGAATTGCATGAATTATTATTACAATAATTATACAAAATTGTAACTGAACTACTTGACTACATTCACTAAATTCCTGCAAGCAAGAGTGAGAGACATGTCAGTATATAAGTGCAGTATTCTGTCTTTAACTGATTTTATATGCTGTAAGTATTTATAAAGGGTGTTCTTGGTGCACTATAGCAGACAAATGCATATCAGGCACAGATATGACCATTACATTTATGTAACAGACTGCAACATGTAAACCCCACCATTACTTGATAGCAAGCACTGTCCTGCCAGGTAAGTGTAAGAGCTTCCCATAAAATTTCACCCCAAAGTCTGCATAAGCACTTCCCATGCATTCTGTTTTACTTCAATAAAGATTTATAAAATAAACATGCTTTAAAGTAAGAAACTGAATGCTCTGTAAAATGATGTCTGAATTTATTGAATGCATTTTCTCTTTTGCCCCCCCCCTTCTCTGTTTTTTATTTTAATTATGCATTCCTTTATCATTTATTAGTTTCTCTCTCTCCCCATTTTATGTTTCAATATCCCTTGAAGCTTGACTGGCACATACATTGCAGGTTAAGGAGAGCTGACCCTCTGGTTGTCTAAGGATGTCATCACAGGATTGGGGGAATGCCACCAGTCCAGCAGACACCTCAGTGTGTGGCAGCCTTGCAAGTCTCAATGAATGGGGGCTTCAAGGTTTGGCTGATAATGTGCTGCAGGAGGTCATAGACAGATGGATTCAGACCATCATAGTCTCACTTCAGCATGATGAAGAGACACAGTCACAGCTGGTACCAAAAAAACACACCACCACAGGCCCCCACTCCCTCAGCTTTGGGGTCCTGGAAACATTTGAGGGTCTGTAGTGCTGGAACTCCTGCTGGTGCTTCTTCAGGTCTTCTGCACTTATCCTTTCACCTACACCCTCTTACCTAGTGTGCATCCAAACTACTTTATTATATAAAAAAAAAATTGAAAAAGAAAGGGGGTCTGTCCCCTGCCAAAAACATAGTGCCCCTCCTCTCCCACCTCCTGCAGCACAACTGTCTTGATGTTTCCTCCTTCTGTGTTCCCCTAATTGTTGTGTCTCCTCTTTTTCAGTCTTTCATATCTCCTGCTTTCTACTCTTTGAATGAAAACAACAGGGTTTTCACATAAGGATACTACTATATAAAATATTTAAACCTTTATTTTTTAAAATATTAAAAATAAAAGCCACTTAGTCCATCACTTGCATTAAGTCTTTCAAGCATGACTGTGTATAGCAGTGCTTATCCTCAATGTCCGAATACATGTAAAGTTTTATGAAGCCTACAGAGTACTTTATATTTACTTAATGCTTAATTTAAGGTACTTTACATTTTCACTCTAAGTGGTTAAATTTTTCAAACCTGCTTTGCTTTTCCTTATTCAGCATTAATACCCTGGACTTAACTTATTTGTATATATGCATAGTGTCACCTTTCACAAATAACCACTACATAGCTGTGAACTCCCAGACTAGGAGTAGCTCCCTTATTTTCACCTGTTGCATTATGTATGGTGTACTCTTACAGTTTCTGGAGTGCTTTTCTAGTTCTTATGTTCCTCTTTTGTCAGCAGGGCATCCGTTCTGGTTCTACTTCTGCATCATTTGTAACGGCGGCACAGACTTGCCTCATTTCTTCATTTTCATTTGGCTTTCCATACTTCATACAACAGGCTTTACTGAATTGTAGACTGTTGGTAAGTTTTTGTAGACATCATCGTTGCACGCATTGCTCAAACTGTCCTAGAAAATTACTCTTTTTTTTTTTTTTTTTTTAATTTAACAAATGTCACTATATACTGCGGTGGTGGTGCTGCGGTAGCGTTGTCGCCTCACAGTAAGATGCTGTTCTGTTCGATTCTCAGCTAGAGGGTCTTCTGTGTGGAATCATGCGTGAATGTGCGTACCTTCGTTGAAGGTTGTGTGTTAGAGCTGGCAACTCGGCACGTAAAAATCTACTACCAATCATTAACAGACCGGAGTTCCGCTGTGGCGACCCTTAACCGGGAAAAGCCGAAAGACACAAAAACAAATGTCACTATATAGGTGTAGCTGAAAGTGTGAAGGTATGTCATTTCAATAAAATCTAGAAGATTTATGAGTTTTGCTTGGAAATGCTTATATAGATATTTTTATACCCCAAGTAGATTCTAGAGAATTTTTCCTCAGGTAGATAGCAATGTTGGATGTGTAATGGGGAAGAAAGAGGTAATTGGGAACATATTTTCTGGGGAGTGCAGTGAGTTGACGAACTTTAGGGATTCCCTGCGGGATGCACTGTCAGAGATGCTGGGTGGGCAGATTGGTGTGCCGGTGGAGATTTTTCTAAGTTATAATACAGAATCGGAATTGCCTAGACATGGTAAGGACTTGCTGTCTCTAATTATGGTGGCTGCCTAAAAAGCAATTACTAGAAAATAGAAATAAAAATCTAAACACATATATTAGAAGTAGTGAATATAGTAAAGAGATAAAACAACTGGAACTGAGACCTTTAGAAAAAGGTAGGAGCAAATTACATAGGAAAAAATGGGAGGTGTGAAAACAATACATACAGGGGATGAATAAGGTTTAAAAGAAGGCAGGACTTAAATGAGCTATGCAATGTTTGACTGAAAATGATTGGGTAGATTATAAGTGATGTGTAATGTTTGTAACTGGGAGCGTGTCAATATGGTTTGTGATATAAAATTCTTGCAACTAGGATTGTGTCGTGTGGTTTATTTTCTTTTATATAAAAGTATGATTGCTTATGTTGTAAGTGGTGGTTTAAAAAAGATACTTCTTGTTTTAAAAAAGTGGAGGAATTGAATAATGTATGCACTGTTGCTTAGGTTATATGATATATAGCAATATATGTGAAACATAGTATTTGTTAATTTACACTTTGATTACTTTTATATAAATGTAACTACTCACCAAAACCAATAACCAAGTGAAATGAGGGTAAAACCGCACCAGTACGGAAGAGAAATTATCTTTATTTATTTATTAAAGTTGCATCATTTCTTTCTCGTACTGGTGTGATTTTGTCCTCATTTTACTTGATAAATGTAAATGTGCATATGTCACGAGTGATAATTCAATAAAGGTAGTTAAAAAAGAAAGGAGGTATGTTGTTTACATTCATATTTTTGTGTGTGAAAGAGCATATTGGTTTTGTCCTGAATTATATGGTAAGTGCAAAAATTAAGATAAACTTTGACCATTCTGGCATCATGATCCACAAAACATATTTCATAATGTTAATTATTGTATGTACTGTTTAATCATGTGATTGTGCCTCATAATAAAAACAGTTTTGAAATGTTACATTCAGTATAGTTTGTGTAGACAGTTGAACTATATCCTTTTTGTCAAGGTGGATAAGTTTTAAATTTTATATTATGTTAAAAAAATTACAATTGCTGGCATTATTCATTATATGTTAAATAATGAATAGGACTACATTGTAGTAATGAAATAAAAATATGTTAGTTTGTAGCTTTTTCTTTCAGTGATTCACAGATACTAACTATTGGAAAAGTATTTAAGAAGCATGTGTCTTTTCTACATTTTTTGAAGACTAGTTACATAGGTACAAGGTACAAAAGTAGCAGAAAGAGTCTAGACATCAAGTGTTCAAATGAATGAAAAGAAAAGGTAAATTCTGGTCTAAATGTAGGTGCTGTTAAGGGGTGTAACAACTGCATATGGTGTTATATCTATGCATTGCATTACGCTTTGTTCTGTTTATCGACGCCATGAAAATAATACGGAGATTTAAAAGATCTGATTTTGTCATCAAGTCCCAGATATAGCAGCAATATTATCTCTGGGCCTACTTCAAATGCAGCAGGCACATATACTGATATGAAAGCAAGCAATAAGGCACTATACATTTGCAGGTTATTGTGTACAGTACAACCAACAGCCCGACCAATTTATTACATGCCAGAAAAGTAAAAACCAAGCTTCTTTGTCAGTCTATAACAGGATATACTACGGAAAAGCCTTTGCAAAACCAAAAAATTCCCCAATGGACTTCTGCATGAGTTATCCAACTCTATAAGTCATGCACAAGTAACACTGACCACCATATTCTTTTTCTTACTAAACAGAGGCTAAAATTAGTCCCTCTAATTATTTTAGTTTGTAAAATCAATCATAATCAAATAGGACAGGATTCTGAGAAAGCATCGCAGTGGTGCTATTAATGCTTCAGGAATATGAGCACAAATTGCAATGGAGCATGCAGGAAGGCTTTATTGTGGAGCATGCAGGAAGGCTTTATCTATCAAAAGTATCAATATTTACAAACTTACAAGCACTTTCATGCTACACTGCATTTTATCGAGTTCAAACATTTAAAGTGCTAGCTAGAGACATGTGACATGTAGCAGTTGTGTTTTTAAAGGCATACATTTCAAAACTGGCTTTAAGCCTCAATGTCCATTCATGCCTAGTAACATAATTGCATTAAATGCCTCAATCCATTCTCTGTGAAGTCTGTAATTTTATGACCTATCACCTCTATAACACCTGTATTTAAAACCTGTTATGTGCAGAATTTAAAACCCTGTGCCTCACCCTTATCTGCATCATGTTTACCTAAGTAATTTTAACACACTGGATATAATTTTCATAAATTCTCCATTTCAGCTAAAAAATAATGCATCTTCTAGATATAGTTGAAATGAGGGAGAACATGTAAGCCTATAGCATGCGAGACAGCTATAAA
The DNA here is from genome assembly GCF_019279795.1 of Protopterus annectens. Classification (NCBI taxonomy): domain Eukaryota; kingdom Metazoa; phylum Chordata; order Ceratodontiformes; family Protopteridae; genus Protopterus; species Protopterus annectens. The sequence goes on along the minus strand of NC_056728.1, from coordinate 1,164,781,822 downwards.
AATGTTAAGTCAGTACATGAAGAAAGCAACTTTGTGCATGTTTTTTGTGTTCCCATGTCTGCTAACTATTAAACATCTCCTCAAACAGACATTTCTCTTTTCAAAGGGGAGGGACATCATCCAGACAGGCAAGTGGGCACTTTATGATCTTGACAGCATCCCAGCAACAAGACATTTTTTTCTCATTTATGGAGTAAGCTTACCCCGATGATGACATGAGTAGTTGTGTCACCACAAGGGCCTCACACACAATGACTGCCATCTTGAGCTTGGGAGGTTAGGACCACTGCTTCCCTGCTCTGACTCCCCAAGTCATAATCAGCCAAAATTCTACAGCCAGTGTGTAGGTTTCTTGGTGGGATCCCTTAACCTCTTTCATGATTACCTAAAGCCCTTTACACCTCCTTGGTGGGATCCCTTAACCCCTTTCATGATTACCTAAAGACCTTTACACCTCCTTGGTGGGATCCCTTAACCCCTTTCATGATTACCTAAAGCCCTTTACACCTCCTTGGTGGGATCCCTTAACCCCTTTCATGATTACCTAAAGCTCTTTACACCTCCTTGGTGGGACCCTTAACCCCTTTCATGATTACCTAAAGCCCTTTACACCTCCTTGGTGGGACCCTTAACCCCTTTCATGATTCCCTAAAGCCCTTTACACCTCCTTGGTGGGACCCTTAACCCCTTTCATGATTACCTAAAGCCCTTTACACCTGCTTGGTGGGACCCTTAACCCCTTTCATGATTACCTAAAGCCCTTTACACCTCCTTGGTGGGACCCTTAACCCCTTTCACGATTACCTAAAGCCCTTTACACCTCCTTGGTGGGACCCTTAACCCCTTTCACGATTACCTAAAGCCCTTTACACCTCCTTGGTGGGACCCTTAACCCCTTTCACGATTACCTAAAGCCCTTTACACCTCCTTGGTGGGACCCTTAACCCCTTTCACGATTACCTGAAGCCCTTTACACCTCCTTGGTGGGACCCTTAACCCCTTTCATGATTACCTGAAGCCCTTTACACCTCCTTGGTGGGACCCTTAACCCCTTTCATGATTACCTAAAGCCCTTTACACCTCCTTGGTGGGATCCCTTAACCCCTTTCATGATTACCTAAAGCCCTTTACACCTCCTTGGTGGGATCCCTTAACCCCTTTCATGATTACCTGAAGCCCTTTACACCTCCTTGGTGGGACCCTTAACCCCTTTCATGATTACCTAAAGCCCTTTACACCTCCTTGGTGGGACCCTTAACCCCTTTCATGATTACCTAAAGCCCTTTACACCTCCTTGGTGGGACCCTTAACCCCTTTCATTATTACCTAAAGCCCTTTACACCTCCTTGGTGGGACCCTTAACCCCTTTCATGATTACCTAAAGCCCTTTACACCTCCTTGGTGGGACCCTTAACCCCTTTCATGATTACCTAAAGCCCTTACACCTCCTTGGTGGGACCCTTAACCCCTTTCATGATTACCTGAAGCCCTTTACACCTCCTTGGTGGGATCCCTTAACCCCTTTCATGATTACCTAAAGCCCTTTACACCTCATTGGTGGGACCCTTAACCCCTTTCATGATTGCCTGAAGCCCTTTACACCTCCTTGGTGGGACCCTTAACTCCTTTCATGATTACCTGAAGCCCTTAACACCTCCTTGGTGGGACCCTTAACCCCTTTCATGATTACCTAAAGCCCTTTACACCTCCTTGGTGGGATCCCTTAACCCCTTTCATGATTACCTGAAGCCCTTTACACCTCCTTGGTGGGATCCCTTAACCCCTTTCATGATTACCTGAAGCCCTTTACACCTCCTTGGTGGGATCCCTTAACCCCTTTCATGATTACCTAAAGCCCTTTACACCTCCTTGGTGGGACCCTTAACCCCTTTCATGATTACCTAAAGCCCTTTACACCTCCTTGGTGGGATCCCTTAACCCCTTTCATGATTACCTAAAGCCCTTTACACCTCCTTGGTGGGATCCCTTAACCCCTTTCATGATTACCTAAAGCCCTTTACACCTCCTTGGTGGGATCCCTTAACCCCTTTCATGATTACCGAAAGCCCTTTACACCTCCTTGGTGGGATCCCTTAACCCCTTTCATGATTACCGAAAGCCCTTTACACCTCCTTGGTGGGATCCCTTAACCCCTTTCATGATTAACTAAAGCCCTTTACACCTCCTTGGTGGGATCCCTTAACCCCTTTCATGATTCCCTAAAGCCCTTTACACCTCCTTGGTGGGATCCCTTAACCCCTTTCATGATTCCCTAAAGCCCTTTACACCTCCTTGGTGGGATCCCTTAACCCCTTTCATGATTACCTAAAGCCCTTTACACCTCCTTGGTGGGATCCCTTAACCCCTTTCATGATTACCTAAAGCCCTTTACACCTCCTTGGTGGGATCCCTTAACCCCTTTCATGATTACCTAAAGTCCTTTACAACTCCTTGGTGGGATCCCTTAACCCCTTTCATGATTACCTAAAGCCCTTTACACCTCATTGGTGGGATCCCTTAACCCCTTTCATGATTACCTAAAGTCCTTTACAACTCCTTGGTGGGATCCCTTAACCCCTTTCATGATTACCTAAAGCCCTTTACACCTCCTTGGTGGGATCCCTTAACCCCTTTCATGATTACCTAAAGTCCTTTACACCTCCTTGGTGGGATCCCTTAACCCCTTTCATGATTCCCTAAAGCCCTTTACACCTCCTTGGTGGGATCCCTTAACCTCTTTCATGATTACCTAAAGCCCTTTACAGTTCCTTGGTGGGATCCCTTAACCCCTTTCATGATTACCTAAAACCCTTTACACCTCCTTGGTGGGACCCTTAACCCCTTTCATGATTACCTAAAGCCCTTTACACCTCCTCACTCATTATCTCCTCATCTCAACATATTGCAGTGGCCATGTGCTACTTTTCTAGATTTTGCTTTATGATTTTCCACTCATTGTTGGCATACTTATGCTTTTGCCCTCCCAAGGTTGTTCAGCAGTTTCCCCTGCCCACAGTTTTTATCTCACTGGATCATTTGAAGCAGGGTTTCATTGTTCCTTAATGACTACTATGCATTTCTCCCCATTACCATTTGCCATCCTAATGAATTTTCCTGTCCTGTTTGTCCCACTTAAAACCTTTCCCCCTCTCCTCCATAATCCTCTCCTTTCCTCACATTCCTTCCTACTTCTTGCTTTCTAGAATTATGCTATCTATTCTAACCCACTGTGCATCACAATAAAACAACTGCCCTCCACACCCCTTCAATTCCTAGCTTCTTGTAATCCGTTACTGGTATCCTCCATTATACTACCTTTCTATTTAATCATCCTCACACTGTATCTTGACAAACTAAATCCTATGAATTTTCTTAACAGATCACCAGTAACAAATCGTATGCATTGTTTGCCACTTTGTTGTTGCCATCTGCCTCAATACTTGCTACTTATTAGAAATGCCTTGATTGCTAAAATCTCGTACTTGTACTATAATGGACACCCGCTTAACATTTTTGGTGTATAAACTTTTACTATGGTTATTGTACTTTACTTCACCTTGGTGAATTTTTTAATTGTGTATTTTTTATTCTGTAATCATTTACTGTGATTGTTGTATTGTACTTCATCTTGGTGAATTTTTTACTTGCATAATTTGTACTGTGGAGCTTTTCTCCCCGGGCCTCCTCTGAAAAAGGGTGCAAGCTCATTCGGACAATCCCGGTCAACAAATGTGAAATATATAAATAAATAAATATTTTCATATCTCACTCAGTGATCCTCCCCCTTGCCTCTCCAGTTCCTGTACCTGCTTTTATTTCCCTTTATGGCTGTTTTGTATGATTGCAATAAATCAAATTGAGCTGCAATACAATTGCCCCCCAAATAACTAAGTAAATAAAGACATTCCTAAACAACACCCTCTCCCTCATGAAGAAGACTGTAGTATCACAGTTCCCGTAATATTTATCTACACCCCAAAGAGACTGTATATCAACAAAGGAGTTTAATATATTTGATCAAAGTGCAGTCTGATGAATATGGTTTGCTTTAAGCATGGATAGACTAGAAATCCTTGATCCCACCAAACTATTATTGAAAAAATTTCAATTTTTTTATGTTGAATATTCTGTTGAATGATTACTGTTCAATTTAGAGATTTATAAAGTAAATCTGTATATAATCTGCTGCTGTTCTCTACAAATGCTGTAATGCTATAAAACAACAATCACTGCTGAATACTTGAGCTCCGCTTTGCCTCTGTGATTTTTGCTTTTGTTACAAAAATGGAACAAATGCTGGTCAAAGAGATGGAAACTGAAAGGCAGTAGTATGTACATTGTTGTCTAAATAAATAATGCCAGAGTGCAGGCCTGAAGCCACAGGGGAAGCCAGATGGGTTCAGGTAGTGGCTGAGTCATAATACTGAAGCAGTAGGCGACACCCGAGTATCCACTGACCAGCTCTCCTCTCATAGGAATGAATATAGAGTTTGCAGTACATGGCAGCTCCTGAGTAGAAGTAGGGAACTATCGCAAGCATGTTACAGAGTCTGGGTACAGGCACATGATTCCAGCTGATTACATTTACCACACTTGAAATTGTTGAATATCAGACACTGAGATGGGGGGATGGTGACTTAGAAGTAACAAAAAAGCAATGCCTTGGCATAATGGCCTCAGTGCTCTACCTTCGGTCAGCACTTCACCCTTTCTAGTTTGAGCTTAGTTGGAGAGGAAGGTTAAAAGGCAAATAATATGTGCATGATCATAACAGTGAGGGTAGAGTTCTAGAATGAGATTAGTGATTTGGTTTGATACAGATTCAAGGACAGTGCATACCTGCATTTTTATGTGCATTTCTCAAGCTTAGATATTCTTTCTTTGTGGGGGGAGGAATAAAGAGACATCTTGGTGTCATTTTACTCATTAGTGATGTCATATGATATCGTATGAATGGCTTTGCCTGAATAAAATGTCTAAGTACCCGGTGCAAATTAGTATAGTGGTTAGTAATGCAGGAGTAATGAGACTGAATGACAAATGAATGTCTTACAAAGTCTGAGGAGCAGTGGGGTCACTTGGGAATCCATAACCACAGGGGTAAAGGAGACAGTCCAAAGCCATAATGTAGAACAATGAAGAAGTAACGGTTGTGGAGAGGCCTAAATCAGAGAGAGAGAGAGAGAGAGAGAGAGAGAGAGAGATGTGGTCTAGTATTTTTCTGTATGCAAAAGAAGGCAGCGCACAAGCTAACTGTTACCGATGCATCTAGTATGTTTATACTATCAATGTGTACAGTGAGCTTCCTTAAGTTTGCAATAAGAAGTTATTTGAGATAATCCTATATATTTCTATTTACTTTTTTTAATTATGATTTTTTGTACCGACTGTATGCAATTAAATATGTTAATAAACTGCATTAATCTTGTTGTGCATATTAGTCGTTAAAATATGTTAATGAAAAATATCAGGTAATTCTTACATGCAATAATCTTCTGGAAAGTATGTTGAACATTAACTCATGCTGAGAGAAAAAGTGAGTGCAGCAGTTATGTGGATACGTTATAGATTACTTCCAGTTGGTGGTTTGGGTGTATTATGTCCAGACCACATCCTTTCTGCAGTACTGAAACAGCTTTCCAGCCAGCAGTTCCTTATTCCTACCCCAGACAAGACAAATTGTACCTTCCATTTCTCAATATAATTATGCCCCTTCTTCTTTCGACATTCGGATATAGCTTATAAAACCGATGGTATGTCTGCAAAGCCTATACTATTTCTGTCCAAACCTATAAATACTCCTTCAAAAGGAAGTGTCTGCCTGTAAAATTACATCTGCACTAGTCGTGTGTGGGACTTACACTAAGCTAATGGTCTCATATGCTTTTAAGTAATGATGTTGTATAGTCAAAGCCCATCTTCCCAAATGTGTCAGTTCTACAAACCTGCCTGCATCACTGCCTGTGAAGAAATGTTACTTGCAATAAAACTTAGTGAAATGCAATTCAAGACTATGTGAACTAGAGGTGGAATGACAAAAGATAAAATGCTTGATATCACTATGCTGCAATTAAAATCTGTATATAATATGCTGACGTTCTCTACAAACACTCTAATGCTGTAAAACAGCAATCATCACTGAATATTTAGAGGTCTGGTTTACCTCTTGCTTTGGTTAGCAGGACTAGTGAAAAAGCAATGCTTCTAACAATCTCTCCCGTATAGCTGACTTGAAGCTGTAGTTCTGTACAACAGGGATACTAGTGCTAACGATTCTGAATCTTCTCAAGCCACACATTCCATTTGATGACCTACTACTAAAGAATGAAGAAATCCATCATGTTTCAAATGACCATGTTAACCTAACTAATTCTGCAATGTCGATGCATCATATCAGCCATGAACATGGCACATTCCATTGCATGGCAGTAAAAGAATGCCAGGACTGGCACAGCAGTGTATAAGATGTACAAATGCCAGGACTACAGATAATACTACCAGATTATCCCATGGTGGCTGCCAAAAAAGCAGTTACAAGAAAATGGAAATCAAAGTCTAGACTATCTTTACTAGAAGTAGTGAATATAGTAACAGAGGTAAAACAATTGGAATTGGGATCTTTAGGAAAGGGAAGGAGGAAACTACATAGGAAAAATGGGAATTGTGGGAACAATATATGTAGAGCAGGAATGAGGTTTAAGAGGCAGGATTTGAATGAGCCATATAATGCTTAACTGACAAAGACTGGATGGTTTATAAGTGATGTATAATGTTTGCAACTATATTTGTTTCAATGGTGTGTGTGAAGTAAACTGTTTACAACTACAGTGGTACCATTTTGTATGTTTTTCATTTAAATAAATGTAGGATTGCCTTTGTCATATGTGAACATTTAATAAAGATCTCTGGAAGAAAAAAAAAACACTACCAGATTATCCCCATACTAATAGATAATTTTGCATGTCATCTGTATGCTCCCACTCATATGCTATGGTAAGACCTCACCATAAACTAGTTTTACAATTTTAATTATGTCCAGAAAGTACAGGAGCACCTGCAACGGCAGCTGGTTGACAGCTCAGATGTCATAAACTATAAAAGCAGTATGAAATACCCATGTATGGTTCCTGGATGCCACCTATCTTTCATGTAAAGTCTGGCATCTGGTACAAATGGAACAAGCTATATAAAACTGTGGCTGCAGAGTTAATCCAGCTTTTGAGTGGCCTGACCTGAAATAGAACCAGTGGCTATGGCAGTGTTCAAAGCAGGGGGAAAACAACTCAAAAATCTCAAGACAGAGAAATTTCAAGAGAGATTATATGAGTTTATATCCTGTTTTGCGGGGATGATATTTTAATTGATGGATTCAGTGCCATAAACCCGCTTCTGCCATGGCTCACAACCACTTCAGTTTGCAGAAACATTTGGTTACTGGACTACCAGTTCTTGTTGTTAGTAATATTTTAAATTAGATATACTGCTACTTTAAAGCAAATTGGCACCTGCAGCTGTTCCTTTTGCCACAGTCACCTTGCAAGCACTAGAGGATGCTGGAAACTGCAATCACCTTCTTTTAGCCATTGTCTTGTAACCTAACCCTCTGATTCCTCAGATGCTACGTGAATGTGGATTGATAGTAAGTGAAGGTACATGCCTCACCTCATTACAAACATTCTAGACATCCTAGTTGTGTAATGATGCGTCATGTCAGTTATTGACAGGGACATTCTGCTCAGCCTCACATCTGCATTTCCATTTGTGCCAGTGGTGACCTGACTTCAGGAATGTCCAAGAGAGAAAGAGATCAAGAGATTAGTATGAGACACTGGGCAGGATAGTATAGGTGTACCTGGACTATGTCTATATCTTGAATAAGAAGTAGGATTGGGACCGCAGTGGCATTTTACTCTCATTGTGTTTGTCTACATCATTCCTTGCTTTGTTTCAAGGGAAGAGGCCGTAGATGAAATCCATTGCTGCTGCCAACTCTGTGGCACAAAGGGTTAAAACTAAGACTGCAGCACACATAATTCAGCAATAACTCATTGCTCGTTAGGTATTTATCGGTAGGTTTACAGTTTAGAGTGCCAGTTTGCTGTGCAGCTAACTTGGAGTATGCCTTGGTTGTTATAATAGAGGAATTGAGTTCTGAAATTCCTGGATTCAAGTCAAATGAAAAATAAGCTGTGGATTGCAATGAGCTGTTTCAAGTGGTTCAGGGTTTGATTCCATCAGCCTCCATTATCCTACTGTGTGACTCTAAGCAAGTCACTTAAAAATTGGGTCTATATCATAAGATTGACATTTGAAAATGATAAATAAATAATAAAAGGCACCACTAGCAGACAAAGGCACCTGCACAGATCGAAAAAGAAACGCATAAAATAGTAATGGTAATAAAACCAGCTGTGCAGGGTCCACCCAGGCGATCGTGCGAGCCAAGTCGGGCAAATACCTCCTGATAGAACACAAAGAAACAATCCAAAAAAGCACTTAAAAGTGATAGAACACAAAGAAACAATCCAAAAAAGCACTTAAAAGTGATAGAACACAAAGAAACAATCCAAAAAAGCACGTAAAAGTGATAGAAAAGACAGTTGAGCGAATAATTGAGGAATTTCTAAGTGCTTTTAAGTGCTTTTCAGTACTTTTAAGTGCTTTTTTGGATTGCTTCTTTGCGTTCTATCAGAAGGTATTTGCCTGACTTGGCTCGCACGATCGCCTGGGTGGACTCTGCACAGCTAGTTTTATTACCATTACTATGACATTTGAAAATGTCGACTCACCTTTCGTTGACACGTAAATGTCGAACTCCAAGTTTGTCGAATGGCCAAATCACCGATTTCTTTCCAAGGGAAAGAAATCGGTTGGCCGTTCTGTTTACACCTCCCCTTTTCCTGACTGTAGTGCGGTTTTGGAGTTAGAATATTTAGTTAGTTTAAATATGTTTGTTTTTATGTGGTGTTGTTTGTTGGCTTTCCGATTTCTTTTCCTTGAAATCGGTGATTTGGCCGTTCGACAAACTTGGAGTTCGACATTTTTGTGTCGATGAAAGGTGAGTTGACATTTTCAAATGTCAATCTTATGATATAGACCCTAAAGATCAGCTTTATTAACGCTTAACTAAAATTACAGAGTTTTCATCCAGTACATAGGACTTCATCAGATAACAACTCCCCCTACGTAACTTCCCTTAAATACTATTCTAATTATGTCTAATTTGACTAATTAACACTTAATGTCAAAAGCTTAATGATTATAAAGTACCTAGGAAACTGTTTCTTATCCAAAAACAAACAAATCAACAATAAAACTCAATGCAGTTCTATTTTTAAAAATTTTTATTGAAATAAATATAGACATATGAACCCCCAAACCGAGGTGGATACTTGAAAGAATTTCAAAAATACTTTTAATTAGTTTAAGTTAAAGTAGTATATATATATATATATATATATATATATATATATGTATATATATATATATATATATATATATATATATATATATGTGTGTGTGTGTATATATACACACATATATATATATATATATATATATATATATATATATATATATATATATATACGGGTTCACTTCATATGACTGAAAGCTGAAAATACTGAAATTCATTTGACTGAGTTCACAAACGCGAATGTTCAAAATACTGAAAACTCATTTGACTGACTTTCAGAACACTGAAAGCTTACAGTGCTGAATTGCAAAATACCAAATGGCAGTGTGTAGAGTACTTTAAGGTAAGTAAAAGGTATATGGCCTTTCCTCACTGTAGTGCTATCCCGGAGTTAGTATATATAGTTTGGGGGGTGTAGGGGGTGTGGGGAGTGTACCCCCCCCCAGTTATTTTGGTTCTATATCATCCAGTGTCTGTTAATAAGGTAAGTTAGTATTGTTTAATTTTGGAAAGCATTAGTCTTTGGTGTTGTAAGTATTTATTTTTTTCTTTTATAGTTTTCATTTGGTGAGAGAAATTGTTTGTGATATTTGCGTGGTTTATTTGGTATTGTGAACCTATGTTTTGTGACTGTTAATGTTATTTGTGATTAAATGTTTGGTATTCACGGATCTGGGCATTTTTTGTTATGTTAAGCAGTTCACAGGTCTGTGGCTTAACATTTTGTATTTTGCAATTTAGCATTGTAAGCTTCAGCATTCTGAAAGTCTGTCAAATGAGTTTTCAGTATTTTGAACATTCGGGATTGTGGACTCAGTCAAATGAATTTCAGTATTTTGACCTTTCAGTCATGTGAAGTGGACCATATATATATAGATATAGATATAGATATAGATATATAGATAGATAGATATCAAAATACTTTCAGTTATTTTAAATTAAATGCATTGAGTAACTTAAGGTATTGGGAGTTCATATATTTATATTTATTTCAATAGAAGGTTTTAAAAATATTACTGCATTGACTTTTATTGTTGATTTGTTTGTCCTTGATTAAGAAACAGTTTCCTAGGTACTTTAGGTGTTAAGTATTAATTAGTCAAATTAGACATAATTAGAATAGTATTTAAGGGAAGTTGCATAGAGGGAGTTGTTATCTGATGAAGTCCTATGTATTGGATGAAAATGCAGTGATTTTAGTTAAGTGTTAATAAAGCTGATTTTTGTTTATTATTTCACAAAGTCCATTTGACTGTGGTGGTGGTGCTGCGGTAGCGTTGTCGCCTCACAGTTAGACGTTACCCGTTTGATTCTCAGTTAGAGCGTCTTCTGTGTGTCTACATGCGTGAATGGGCGTTCCTTCATTGAAGGTTGTGCGTTAGGCCCGGCAAGCCAGCGCATAAAAATCTACTGCCAATCATTAGCGGACCGGAGTTCCGCTGTGGCGACCCCTAACCGGGAAAAGCCGAAAGACACAAACAAACATTTCACGAAGTCCATTTGTTGAGTTGCTGGTTCCAGTGTTGCTTCAGTTGCTCTGGATGCCCTACTGGTTTTGGATTTAGTTGTGCTGGTATTAGGCATTTGTTCATTGCATTTGTGAGATTCAAGTAAACATTACAAAATGGACAGATGTTCATTATATTGATCACCGCTGTAGCTGTCTCAGCTATATCAGTTATATCCTGCCAAGCATATGACAGCTGAGCAGCTTCCTAAGCTTCAGGGCACCTCCCACGCACTCAAACCATTATGCAGCTTGAGCTGAGCTGTCTAGAAACACAGGTTTGACTGCCAGTCCCTTCAGAGCTTTCCTGCTGCCAAAGAGAGCACCCCTCTGCAGACTTTTGAGGGTCAAAGATCAGCTTGGGCTGGTCCATTGCTGGGCAGATTTGCTCCCTTTGGGGATTAACCTTCCATATTTTAAATGTAGTCTTTCAATATAGTTTTCTGGTTGTGAAAGTTGTGTTTTATCTAGGAGTTTGTGTTTTAATGGACTGTCACAAGACTTAACTGTACTTTTAAATGAGAGTTCACTTTTTTCTGACAGTTTTAAAAGTGGATAGAAGTAGTTGAAAACCATTTTTTTCTGTGGATAAAATGTATTTAGTTTACATTTTGGGGCTGCCAAAGCATATTGAAATGTTTTTTACTGTGTTTTGTTGGGGAAAATTTGACTTTTTACAACTTTAAATTTAGACTGGCTTGTGCTACTTGCTTTCACAGGGAAAGAGGCACCATTTTTGGCTTGTCAATGGTACGAAATACCAGTCCCATGGTAGGTTCTTCTTCAACCACAAAAAGAAATGGTTAATCAAAAAGCCTTTGCTACCACAGCAGGTTAGCAATTTGCCTCAGCCATGGGTGATTGATTTTGTTGTGGACAAAGTTGGTTCTTGTTATCTTGTTATCTTTTACCCAGGATCCCTCTGGTGTACCAACTACACCCACTATGAATCAGGGGTTAGCCATGTCTTCTGCAGCTGTTGGGTTCCTGTCAGTAGGAAGGAAGATCCACTCATGCTGGGCCTAGGAGAGGGAGCAGGGAAGTCTTCCCTATTCAGTCAGAATGTTTTGTCCATCGGTGGGAAAGCTGCTGCTGTCATCAAAACATTGACCCCATTTTTACTGTAAAAGAAAAAAAAAAAGAAGAAAATTAAACATGTATCTCCTTCTGCTCAAATTTCTCTGGACTGGACGGGAGTAGTTTACTAGATCTGGCTCATGATCTAATATATATATATATATATATATATATATATATATATATATATATATATATATATATATACACACACACACTCCCTCAGAAAATACTATGAGCTGTTACAAATGGAATTTCCAGAACCTTCACCCATTCCCCAGTGCTGCCAACACTGAAGGATGTGTGTCACTGCCTGCAATCTTCCTGTTAGCCTGCTACCCCTAAAAAGGCAGATAGATGGTATAACATTTACCACTCTTTTAAGGTTTTATCCACTCATCCAAAACCTAACCCAGCAGTTACAGCTTTAGTTAATCCTACTGCTAAGCACCCATTTAATTCCAGTCCTATACTTTCTGACAAGGATGGGAAAATAATTGATAAGCATGGAAAAAATGTTTTCTTCTGCAACTTTGATTTTTAGAATTTTGAATTGTCAGGATCAAATCTCCTGCCTAAAATAGTGTAGCTAGTAGCTGTTGTATAGTCCAGACTCAGCGTTGCTGTTTGTGGGCCTTGTTGTTTGTTTGTAGTGGCTGTTTGTCTGAGCACATTTTCTAGACCATCTTGGATTAGAAAGGGCCCTTCTGCACTATGAGTGGATTGTGCTGATTGGTCCCTGGTTGGTAAAGGTTGGCTGGTCTGAAGCTTGGAGTAAGCACCTTTTTGGTTATTTGAGCTTGTTTTAAAGTTCTTTTGGGTTTTAACCTTCTGGTATTTAACCCCCACCCTTGAGTGGGTTTCTGCTTGTTTGCTCACTTGCAGCACTTTGGACTGCTGCACAATTGTGAGCCATAGCCAGACAGATAATTTTGATAATTTTTCCCTTAGATACAGCCGTATCCCAAAAGTGTCGTTTCTCATCTTTAGCACACTTCCGGGCAAAGAGGCAGTAATAGTGAAGCTGTGTAAGCATCCCATTGTAATAACGGCCTCAAGAGTTTTTCTGAGGCCACGCTCTTATAAATTTATACAGCCATACTCCCACACCCACACATGTACAACCAATTACACTGCAAATATCTAATATAACATTCTTAACCAATGGGAGTTCTACTATGTCATTCTCTATTGCTACTTTACCAAATAAAGCAACTTATCCTTACTTACAACACAGAAAATGTGATCCATTATATTACACAAGTACTTATCCATTGCACATTTGAAAATGACCATTCATAATGGTCTCCTAGTCACTTTCTTTTTACATTCTAGTCTGTTTCACTAACTATCATACATCTTCACTACACAAATACCCAACAAAACCCTACCCTACCTCTCCTTCACCACATCACCTAACCTCTACCACTCATCCACCAGAGATCTATTCAGCTACAAATATATAAAACTAAGCTATCCAACACTAGGCCAGCAGTAAAACTAAAACAAAAGCCTAGTTCATTATATATTTTCCTGCATAAAGTATCTACCCAAATAATCAGTGGAGACAGTCACCCAAACTCTGGCCCCAATTATTAACAACCCTACTCTGACCAAAGCACACCCAATACCTATACCAGTAATACACATTTATCCTGTAAATCCAACCTTAACGTCTTAAATATAAACCTAAGAAGCAAGTATAACAACACCCATGACATCCACACCTGCCTTGATGTTGACTCCTAACTTAATCTACTCCCTTTCTACTCACACACACCTCCTTCTCTCTCCTTTATTCTTACTTAAGTCAAAATTTTATTTTCTAGCCTCTATATCCCCTAACGCACTCTAAACTTTAGCTATACTCTCCAAATATCTAAACCTCTTTTCAGTGCCTACCTAGATATACCATCTGTTACTAATGTAAATATTTAGTTTCTTTTACATGACACACATTAGTAATCTGTAACTGCTAGACTACTAAATGTATAAATATTACTGGTGACACAGGCTTAAATACTTCTACATGTAGTATTGTAATAGTCAAAGTGGAGAAATAATTATGGCATTTGTAAATTGTACATTTATAAATTGTATTTAGACTGTAATCGATGGAACTTTTCTCCCTGGGCCTCCACTAAAAATAGGCTTTGCCCAGTTGGACTTTCCAGGTCAACCAAGACATATAACATATAAATAAATAAACAAATGAATGAATGAATGAATGAATGAATGAATGAATGAATGATTGATTGATTGATCTTCCATTACTAAATTTCAATTGTAGCTACTCTGGCCTGTATTTATATCTTTCATATATCCCTGTTGTAAGTTTAATTCTACTTGGTGCATTTTTCCTTGGGTATCACTGAAACTAAACCATAACCAGCTGAACAAGCTTTTAAATGCATCATAAATGCATCATAAATAAACAAACAAAAAGGTTATGTTGATGCACAAGATTCACTTGCGGGAGATGGACTCATCCTGAACAGGAAGAGCAGAGTGGGAAGGAGAGGAGATTTCCTATACCTCTGACAATACTTTTGTCACAAAGGGAATAAATTGTCAGAATGGGCTGTGGACATGGTATCTACAGAGGCATTCTAAAGGGCTTAGGGAAATAGGGAAAGGGTAAGAGGGGAGGTAGAATGTCAAATTCATGTATAAAGGCAGAACATGGATTTAAATAAGTTTGTTTTCTCATTTTGCCATCAGCCAAATACAATTGTATGTATTATAATGTCATTAGTGACCTGGTGTTAGAGGAGCTGACCAGAAAGGGTAGAAGTAAATGGCTAATGCTGGGTCACCCACACCAGGGGAGGGGTGCTGCCTGACCTGCCCCACTGTCAGCACCTAGAAGACACAGGGGAGAATGCACTGCTAAGCATTAGATCAAACAGCACACATAGGTGGGGGTGAAAAGTGTGAGCAAGCCTGCACATGTAAATGGTCCTAGCACTGCAACCCTTGCTTCTTGCAGAGCATGCTGTAGACCACTGAGATTAATGAAACTAGAGCTTAAAAAGAAAAAAATTGTGACTGCCTGGATGATTGCCCAAGAATGTACACGGCGCTGGTGGTTGGCAGGGATGGAGGAGAAAAAGTATTAAATAAAGAAAATGTATTCTAGTGAACAAAATGTGGAGCTGATGGCAGCTGATGGTCAGTTGTGAAGAGGTGGGGGAGAGAAAAGGAGAGACAAAAGATACAGTTGGCACAGATCATCTTCTAGGGAGCAATAGATTCCTTTCCCTCATGGTGACCAGCTATGTGATTTAAATATTTAAGATAGACAATAACTGGGTGGGACTGCCTGGGACTGAGAAGTGATATATAAAGCCTGCTGAAGATGAAACGGATGCAGTGCTGGATTTCCTGTTACTATAGCTGCATTAGAGCAATGCTATTAGGTGCAATACTGTATTAAAACTACACAGAAGACCTACTGTACTTAGAACTATGTCTACATAGCCAAATGAAATCCCACAATCCCCTTCAGATTAGTAAGAAAGATTTGCTCTAGACTTTTGTACATGTATTGGCTCAGAGCCACCCTGGTGAGTGGGCTTCATTGCTAGTATTTACTAAACAACAGAAGGAGACAAGTAAGGGGAATATAAATATATATATATATATTTATAAAACTGTGATGTATATTGCACAACATCCTACTCTTTGAGTTTTGTTTAATAAAAATGTGTAACAAGAGCACAGCATTAAGACTAATGTAATAATACTAACACACTAGAAGCTATCCTTAGCTGGCTATCAACCAACTACCCACAAGAAACCATAATACTTGGTGACTTTAATATAAACTGGATTTCCTGTACAACTGAGCAGCCTTCTACTTATATTACTCTATATGGATTTACCCAAACTATAACTTCCCCTACCTGAACCAATAAGCTTAACAACAAAAAAGCCCTCTAGACTGGATTCTCACTTATACTCACCAGCAAACGTATAAAACAGGCACCCTCCCAGAAGATATAAGTGATCACTCACTCACCTCCTTAATCAGATATAAGACTGAATCTCCAAACTCAACCAACTATAGGACTGTAAGGACCAACAAAAACTTTAACCTGGATAGCTTCCAAACTGAACTTTCAGCCTGTGACTGGACACCCCTGAAACATCTCCCATTAGATGATGCAGTCAAATACTTTAATTAAAAATTCTTAGCCATTCTAGATTGCCATGCCCCTATACATAAAATTAGAACTAGAACTAAACCAGCCCCATGGCTCACCAAAACTACCAGACAAAAAAACCTCCAAAGAAATAAACTATGTGCCAACTGGCGGCAACAAAAAGCCCTTCAGATCACCTACAGTTTAGGCAGCTAAGAAATGAAACAAAAAAAGCAATAGTGTCTGATAAAAGGAACTACTACTGCCATCTTCAACAAACCCACCAAAATAATCCACAAAAATTCTGGCAGGGCATAAATAACCTCCTACACCCAGGACAGTCTTGCACTCCTACTCCCTCTGGCTCTAATCACAACAATCCTACCCAAACAGCCAACTCATTTAACACTTTCTTTACAGAAACCGTTCAATCCCAGGCCAACCCGCTATCTCCTAGCATCACATGCTCCACCACTGCCGCCACCAATGACTCTCTTCTATTTCATTTTTAACCAGTTCCCACATCCCTGGTCTGTAAACGTATCCAGAAACCTAAACCCACCACACTGTCTGCAGATCAACTACCTGCAGAATACCTGCAAACATCAGCTAAAGTCATAGCTTACCCCATATCCATCCTTATTAATAGAACTATTTCTGAAAGATCCATCCCATCCATCTGGAAAGTCTCCCACATTATCCCCCTGCATAAACATGGTACTTCCAAGGACTTTTCCAACAACAGGCCCATAGCCATAGTATCCCCTGTTGCAAAGATAATGGAGAAATGATTCACATGCAACCTTTAACCCACCTACTTGAAAAAAATCTACTAGCCAACTGTCAACACGGCTTTAGACCATTTCATAGCACCACCTCTGCTCTCTTATCCTTTTCTGACCATATTAATAGAAATCGTAATAATGACACTCTATCCTCCGCCATCTTTATTAATCTGTCTAAGGCCTTCGATATGGTCAACCATCACCTCCTCATAAACACACTCAGTAACCTGTCATTGGATGATCTTGCTATTCAGTGGTTCCAATCCTACTTAAATAATAGAAAACAGGCTGTACTGTGGGCAAACACCTTATCTTCCCACCTTCCAGTTACCCTAGGAGTCCCACAAGGATCCATATTGGGACCTTTACTCTTCTCCATCTTTACAAATGACCTCCATTCTGTAGTCCCACAAGCCACCTGCATCCAATATGTAGATGACTCCACACTTATATGCTCTGCCACTTCCCCATCAGAACTTCAATCCCTAACCCAAAAGACCTTTAACACAGCTGAAAATTGGCTCCTGCATAAATATCTTATCTTAAACCCAAAGAAAACAAAAATGCTACTATTCACACCCACCCGTAGAACTTCCCCACTTAACTTTACCGTAACCTCTAGTAATGGAACTATTATATCTCCTGATACTACCACTAAACTACTCGGGGTTCTAATTGATAATAACCTCTCTTATGAGCCTCACATCAATAACACTATAAAAACAGTTAATAAGAAATTAGGTTCCCTCTACAGGATCAAACCCTTTCTAACTCCACTAGCCAGGATCACCATTGCCCGCACCCACCTTATCTCTACTCTGCTTTATGCCTCTCCTATAGGTTCATAGGTTGGTACTGGGCTATCTGCCTGAAGGCATATATTAGCCCAGCAACGTTGTGCGGTATTCACCGCCCCTTTAGTAGTTCCCTAGACCCTTGTACTAGCAGCTAGTACCCTTGGCCCCTATCTAGTAGTGCTGTTGGTGTGATCCCCGTGTGAACTTTCTGTTACCCATCCACTCATCAAGGTTCCTCTTGAAGAGTGATAGTGAGGGGCTCTGTCTTATGTAGATCGGGACCCTGTTCCATAGTAAGGAAAGTATCTGCGAAGGGAATCTATCCCTCCAGCATGTTCTATTCATTGTTGTGCTGAGGTTTATATCCCTAGAGCGTGTAGCTCGAGTAGATTTGGTTTTGCTAAGATGGAGCATGTTCAATTCTGGGTTGGACATGGCTCTGTACGTTAGACAGAGATCACCTCTGAGAAAGCGGTATGCAACAGAGAACAGTCTTAGCTTTTTCAATTGTGCTGCATAGGGCAACTGTTTGAGGCCAGTAATCCTCTTGGTTAGGTGACTTTGTGGTCTCTCCAGCTGCTGGAGATGTCTAGCCAGGTACATTCCAATTGGTGCATTGTACTCAATAATGGGTCTGATGAGGGAAGAGTAGAGGGGCACCATTACATCCTTAGATCTTGATGTGAACCCTTTCGTGATCAGACGGGTCACATAGAAGGATTTTCTAACCACTTTGGCAACATGGTTATCAAAGGAAAGCTGACTATCTACTTGGGTCCCTAGATCTCTTATTTCTTCTTCAGATTTCAGGGGATTACCTCCTATGTTGTAGTTTGTGGGTACTCTGTTTTTTCCAAAGGGGATTACTATGCATTTTTTTGCATTTAGCTTGAGACCATGGCTTTGACACCATGCATCAGTCTCGTTTAGGTCCTTCTGGAGGATCTCCATGTTGGCCGGAGACTCTATTATAGCACCCAGTTTGCAGTCGTCCGCAAACTTAGTCAGCCACAGCCCTTCCGTGCTTGCCTGTACTTCTGAGAAGTATATGCCAAACAGGAGGGGCCCCAGGACAGAGCCCTGAGGCACACCACTCGTTACTGGCCTGGATTCGGACATAGATCCCGCTACTCTTACTTTATGGGATCTGTCTGAGAGCCAGTTTGCGATCCATCTTGTGACGTAAGGGTTTATGCCCAGGCTGGTGAGCTTATCAATAATACCTGAATGGGAAATGGTGTCAAATGCTTTAGCAAGGTCAAGGTAAGCCATGTGTACCTCCTTTCCCTTATCTATAGCCTGAGTAACTGTCTCAAAAAAATCCACCAGGCTCAGGAGGCATGATCTGCCCTTGACGAAGCCAAACTGTGTGGGGTCCAGTGACTGGAGGTTCCCAATCTCTCCATTTATGAGTTCCATAATGATTCGCTCCATAGCCTTACAGATCAGACTGATCAGGCTTATTGGTCAGTAGTTCCCAGGGTCAGTTGTGGCCCCACCCTTGTGTAGCCAAACGACTGTTGCCGTGCGCCTTTCTATGGGCACATATCCTGTGGAGAGGCTGAGACTGAACAGGGTATTAAGATGCGGGGTTAATTCCGTTTGGAGCTCGCGTATGACACAGCCTGGGACAGCATCTGGTCCCATGGAGGCAGTGTTTTTAGCTTTAGATAGAGCCTTGTTAACCAACGTATCAGTAATAATTGGACTTACACAATCCCCTGGAATGGTAATAGGCCCTGTAGGTGGTGGTGGTGGGGGGGGGGAATTTGCACTGAACCTGTCAGCCAAGATGTTGGCAATGTCAGAAGGGTCAGTGTATTTTGTTCCATTTTGTACTAGCTCAGAACAGACCTGAGCGTTGCCATTTAGGTTTTTGACGTAGCCATAGGAGGCCTTATGGTTATCCTTGGCATCCTTGGCAACTTTCTTTTCAAAATTAGCTTTAGTTGACTTGATGAGGGCCCTCAATTGCTTACTAATGCTGATCAGGGATGATTTTTCTACTTGAGATTTAGCCTTTTTTTGTATAAGTCTCCTCCTTTTATTGTAAAGTTTGCTTATGGCCGGGGTCCACCAGACTGGTTTCTTCTTGCTTGAGGAAGGAGTCTTGGTTTTATTTGGGATAGCACGGTCCATGCAATCCTGAAGATGTATATAAAGTGCCTTGGTGTAGGATTCCGCATCCTGGATATCATTATCCTTCTGCAAGGGAATAGTGAAGCTTTCCACTTCGGATGCAAGTAGTTTGAAGTTTGCTTAACAAATTATGTAAAAGTGCTCTGAACAAGCTGTCTACCTCTTACAACAATATTGCCAGATTTGCTGCAGGGTCCTCCTATAGAACCCATCATTGTATCAGTTTGAATCAACTAGGCTGGCTAGAATTGCTAAGTCTAATATTATTCAGTCAAGTAATAGTAGCCCACAAGTTCCTGTATCACCCAGAAAATACACCTATACTCACTTCCCTAGTCACTCCCTATAATAATCTCAAAACCCTGTGATCATCTAACAAACTACTAGTACAAATATCTAAATCTAATAACTCAGCAGGGGACACTCTGTTCTCTAATACAGAGGGCAAAACCTGGAACAGTCTCCCCAATCACCTAACCTCACTATCCTCAGTTAACCTATTTAAAAGTAAACTTAAACTCTACCTTAAATCACACTGGCTATGCCCCTGTGCTAACCCAGATTAAACAATTAACCCTTCCGATAATACTGTGCTTATTATTGCATTATCTTATTTAGGGCATGCGCCTATGTATATGTTGTTTGTCTTTATCAAATATAACCAGTCTACTCTTTAGACCTCATGTGTAATTTTATAGTATGAGTATGTTCATGTACTGCTTCTAATGAATATTCACTATATTTTTTGTTTTTTGACATTTTTGTGTGACTTTCTAATTAATAGTTCCAATGTCTTTGTAAATATCATTGTCTTTATGTATTTTTTTGCGAAACTTGTGGAGCTTTTCTCCCCGGGCCTCCACTGAAAATGGACATATATCCAGCTGGACTAGCCCGGTCAACAAATGTAAAATAAATAAATAAAATTGTTAAATGGGTTGCCAAAAGAGTAACATTCTTTTATTGGGCCAGTGCATATACAGTGTAGCCTTCTCCCATATCTATTGAAAAAGGAACAGGCTTCAAGGAATCAACAGATATGAGTATTTCTTTTCTTTTTCTTTCTTTTTTTTTTTTTTTTTTTGTGAAGCATCTCACTGTTAAAAGAGGGCAAGGACTTAAGAAGCACTCTTGACTCCAGATCTCTTTATAGCAGGTATTGGTTTGCAGGATGGACCAGAGGCAAACATATCAGTTTTGTCTGTGGGTTTCAGCTGATTAAAATGTTAGGGAAACATATTATTTTATTTAAAGCTTTCCAGGTATAGTATAAACAAAGCAAGCACACTATATAAGTATAGTCCAAATACATGATATCTGATACTCAGTCAAAGCTTATACAATCACAATTGTATGTAAACTATATTGTGAAAGTCCTTGCTGTGAGGATACCTCATAACATTAAGAGCTATTCAACTTCTGATGAACTAAGCAATCAAAAGAGTCAAGATTCATTGTTTTGGGGATGAAGGCAGAGAAATAAATTTTGGAATCTTTGCTACAACTAATATATTTCTGTCTAGGTATCTTTTTTTATCTGTTTCTCATTCTGTGATATTGTCAGTGTTGCCAAGGCTACAGGATGAATGGAGGTGTTTAATGCCATGGAGTATCTGGATGCAAATCCTAGTGACATCACTGTGGACCAGAGATTGTATACATGTCTGACACAACTGCTTCACTCTTTCAGCAGTTCTAATGTACCTAGCTACAATTGTACTAAGTTGGACAAGAATTGCCCCAGTGATGGACTGACTGCTAGAACCTTTATCAGTCTGTGAACTGATGCAGACCAGATAATAGGTTTGTTAATATAGGATCCCACCTTATCCCCAAGTTTCTTATTCTCAGATGCATGACCTCCAGCATCCAGTTTGTTGTCATCTTGTGTTTACTGCACTTACATCACTTCCACGGATGCTGTCTTATTTTGTATCACTTCCATTCACATTTTGTTTTGCATGCCTGTTTCCATAGCTCTGAACTACTTAGTGCAAGAAATCAGAACAAAGCTAAAAACAACGGGGAGACAAAAAACAGAAATAAGATATGGATGTTAAATACGCAGAAAGTTGCTAGTATAAGAGGTTTTGCATTAGCATGCATTTTCTGAAGGATATAAAGTCTGAAACTCAAATATCTGTCATTATTTAGTGTAGGTAATTCCCAAGTAATTAACATGTGCCCATATCTTTTGTGTGTGTGTGTGTGTGTGTGTGTGTGTGTGTGTGTGTCTATGTATATACTATATATAGTTACAATTCATAAGAAAGTGAACGTTTTTGGCATAGTTAATAAGAATGAATGCTCAGAAAAGTGAATGCCCTATTTTCTTGTGTTTCAGCATACAAGATTCATTTTGTGTAAGATCACTTTGCAGTGGGGTCAGGAAATTTGTCCTTATCCTGCTGCTGTGCTGTCTCATAGCTGGTATAAATAATTAGCAAGGGGTGTACGAGTGCAGGTGGGACTTGCCCCCTGCAAAAATTCTTATTTTTGATTTTTTGTATTTTTTTATCATTTTAGATTCACTCTAAAATGATTGTTCTTTTTTCAATCATTCTTTGAATCATTTATTATTGGATGAAATATATATATATATATATATATATATATATATACATACAGAAATCAAAAGCAAGGCTGCTGTAGAGCAAATAACAAGTCCATCTGATCCCAAAGGATATGATTTTATTATTCAAACACAACGATATAAAACAAGTGATAAGCGCTTTCATCACCAGGACTTCAACAGATCTGATACAGCTTTATACATAAGCAGTTTAAATACAAAAGAAAGCATCATGTGACTAAAACAATTGTCTAAATGCGTTGATTAATTAAAATTACATTCTAAATATAGAGGAATACTGTGACGTGTTAAAATACTACTTGGCATACAAATAGAAAAACGTAATAAGATGTATAAAAATAAAAATAAATATTCTTATTTTATATAATTTCCTATACCATATGATACTTAAATGCTTAAAAATTCCTTATAAAATACTAGCCCTATATCTTAATTCGGATTTGATACTAATACTCTCATTGAGCCCTGGAAAAAAGGTAGAATTTAGTTTAAATTGCCATTTGGATTCCGCCCTAAATAGTTGATTCTTCCAATCACCCCCTCTTGTATTCTTGGGCACTATCTCCAAAATAGCAAACATGAATCTATGATTAGGGTTGGCCGTGATATGTTTACTTAAAGCATTTTTATCATCATTCTTATTAATACTATAAAGATGTTCGTATATCCTACGGTTGAGCTTCCTTTCTGTCTTTCCCACATAAAAACAGGTGCAGGCGGTACAAGTAGGCAGATAAACTAAACCCGCAGAAACACAGGAACCTTGTACGAAATGGATGTCTAAGCCAAAGGGCTCTAACTTCAAGGATTCTTTTTCATTAATAAAAGAACAATAATCACAGCAACCACACTTACGAGTGCCTACCTTCTTATTAATGTGTGTTTTCATTTTGTGTTCCAACAAAAACTTCAGGTTGGAATCTACCTTATATGTAAAAATCGGCTCAGGGCCCATAAGCTTGAATGTGTCATTATTACATTTTAACATAGACCAATTATTGAGTATTATTTTCTTCACTATATTTGCTGTTTCCCCATAAGTTATTACCATGGCCTGTGAGAAATCTTTATAATCACACCTATTCATTACCACCTGGTCACTACCCATACCTAAAAGTGGAACGTATCTATCATTCCAAAGGGAACAAACTTCATCCCTAATAGTTGTTACAAAATCAGATGGGTACCCCCTTTCCACAAACATTTCCTTTACCTTATTAATTTCATCCTCCACCAATCTAAATTCTGAACACATCCTCACAACCCTCACCATCTGCCCTTTAACTATATTCTTCTTGGTGTAAAATGGGTGGTTGCTGGAGAACTCTAAATAATCATTAGAAAAGGTGGTTTTCCTATAAACACATGATGTAAAACATTCCTTAGTGTAGTCCTTAGAAATACTGACATCCAGGTAATGTATATTATCCTTGTTGCCATTACCCGTAAATTTAAAATAATCACATAAATTATTAATATACTCCATAAAAACAGGAAAAATTTTTCATTTTTCCATAAAATAAATAAATCATCTAAGAACCTGAAATATAGTGACCATTCGTCCTTAAAGGGTGAAGAAAAAAGAAATCTATTCTCCCACTCAAATAAAACCATGTTGGCAAAAATTGGAGCGCAACTATTACCCATTGCTACCCCTTGGGTTTGCTTGTAAAATTCCCCTTCAAATGTGAAGAAATTATTTTTCAAAATAATTTCCATAAGTTCTATCAAAAAATTAATCATTTTTCCTCCTAAATTACTATATTTTACTAAAACATCCTTAAAAAATTCTAATCCAATATCATGGGGTATAGATGTAAATAAATCCACTACATCTATAGTGGAAAAATAACATTCCTTATTAAAATAATCATTCTTTATTTGCTTTAAGAAATCCCATGAATCTTTGAGGATATGCTCCACAGGGTTCACAGATTGTTTCACTAACCGATCTATAAACACCCCAAGGGGGTACGTAATGCTGTTCTTACCAGCAATAATTAATCTATAGGGTGGGACCTTAACATCCTTATGTGTTTTAGGGATCCCAAAACAAACAGGTATAATGGGGTGTTCTACATGTAACAAATTAAAAACCTCTTCATTAATAATGCCCTGTAGTAATGCATCATGCAAAAAATAATTAATTTTTCTATAACTTATGTTAATTTCATTCCTAGACATGGTGTCGTATTTATTAATGTCTGTTAGAATGTTGGTTATCTTGTTATTATAATCAACAGTGTTAACTATAGCCATACCTCCCTCTTTATCTGGCTTCATGAATCTAACATTCATGTTGTTTCTCAATTCATATAATAATTTACTTTCAGCCTTAGTAATATTCTGTTTTTTATACACGTGTTTATTTAAACTCTGAAAAATCTCTTGTTCAGTAATTTTTTCAAAGTTATGTAAAATAGGAATAAGAGGAGGGTTCCAACAACTTTTCTTGTAAGTAATAGCATTCTGATTGTTAAATTCACCCAATTTGTCTTTAAATAAACATTTAAAGTTTAATTTCCTCACAAACAATCTAAAATCAGTAAGAATTTTACTAATGTCTGCTTTTTTAGAAGGCGCAAACTTTAACCCCTTCATTAGTAGTTGAAACAGGTCTTTGCTTAATGGGAAAGCTGCATAATTAAAAATTCTAAAACCCTTAAAAACAAAGGTTATACCATCGTTAGTCACAATATCATTTCCAACAGTTTCATTACTCATTGGTAACTGTTCTTCCTCTGGTAAGACTGGTTCCGATAATTTAGCCCTCCACCCCCTTCCCCCCCTGGGTCCTAAAAAAGCTTTATCCTGTCTACCTTGATTTCTATTAATTAATCTTTCGGATCTACGAAGGGGTGGGAACTCGGTGTCATAATTACTACTATTTTCAAAAAGATCATTACCCTCTCTAAGCTCATGTTGCGGTTGTCTAGTATCTTTGGCATCAGTTCCATAATAGGCTTTTGGAAAAATGTAAGCCAAATTGTTTTTATATTCATATTCATCTCTTGATAACTTTTTCTTTTTTCTCAAAATATTATTGCTTAATTCGTTTTCTACCTTATCAAACACTACATTATACCTGAATGCAAAATGGTTAAACTGAGCATCATCCATAATATTATTATTCAACTCATCCACTTCACTCAAAAGTAAATTAATCCTTTTGTTGTTCAAATTAATAATGAAATCCATAAGCTCCATTCCATGCCTATCAAACATGCCCAATAGTTCCTCACACTCAGGGTCTGATTTTTTCAAACCATTGGGAAATTTAAACATACGGAGCCCCTTAGGGACTCTTTTACAAATAATACATTCCTTAAGATAAGAATTGTCACATTGTAGGGCTCTTATTTTATGCAATTTTGTCTCTAATGTCAATAACTTAGCATCCATACAATTCTTATCTTTAAAAGAATTACTGTTACCAAAGAATGAGTGTTCGCGACTAGTCCATTCCTTTAAACGATCCACGTGTACAGGAACTGGGTATGGGGTGGTTTTTGCTCCATTTACAACACTACTAGTCCCTTTATCGAGGTTGTTCATATTACTCTCTAAATTTGGAGCCAATATGGAGTTTATCTGGCTACTTGTACCGCCTGCACCTGTTGTTATGTGGGAAAGACAGAAAGGAAGCTCAACCGTAGGATATATGAACATCTTTATAGTATTAATAAGAATGATGATAAAAATGCTTTAAGTAAACATATCACGGCCAACCCTAATCATAGATTTATGTTTGCTATTTTGGAGATAGTGCCCAAGGATACAAGAGGGGGTGATTGGAAGAACCAACTATTTAGGGCGGAATCCAAATGGCAATTTAAACTAAATTCTACCTTTTTTCCAGGGCTCAATGAGAGTATTAGTATCAAACCCGAATTAAGATATAGGGCTAGTATTTTATAAGGAATTTTTGAGCATTTGAGTATCATATGGTATAGGAAATGATATAAAATAAGAATATTTATTTTTATTTTTATACATCTTATTACGTTTTTCTATTTGTATGCCAAGTAGTATTTTAACACACGTCACAGTATTCCTCTATATTTAGAATGTAATTTTAATTAATCAACGCATTTAGACAATTGTTTTAGTCACATGATGCTTTCTTTTGTATTTAAACTGCTTATGTATAAAGCTGTATCAGATCTGTTGAAGTCCTGGTGACGAAAGCACTTCTCACTTGTTTTATATCGTTGTGTTTGAATAATAAAAATCATATCCTTTAGGATCAGATGGACTTGTTATTGGCTCTACAGCAGCCTTGCTTTTGATTTTTGGTTGTTTTTGCTGCTGGCGGTTTGTTCTCTTTTGGATACATATACATACAGGAATCCCAGAAATAAATGGTTCAAAATTAAAAATACGAGTCAACAGCAAACACTGAGTAGAACCAAAGTACAAACCAGCATAAACACATTTAAATCGAAGGAAAAATCATAATATATTTAAAAATGGCCTTTAATGTTGTAAAAATACATAAAAACAGTAAGTGCTTTCACAATAATTCGCATTGCTTCATCAGACCATGCATACTAAATAACTTACAATTCAAATCTAATATACTCAAGATCTCAGATTACTGACCAATCAAAGTCAATGAGCATCACAGTGGTGCCACAAGGTATCCAATAATGATACAACGTTTAATTATATATATATAATATATATATATATATATATATACACACACACACACACACACACACACACACACACACACACACACACACACACACACACACACGTACACACACACACACACACACACACACACACACACACACACACACACACACACACACACACACACACACACACACACACACACACACACACACACACACACACACACACACACACACACACACACACACACGCACTTATATGTGGAGATATATATATATATATATATATATATATATATATATATATATATATATGTGTACACACACACACACACACACCTATATATATATATATGTATGTACACACACCCATATATATATATATATATATATATATATATATATATATATATATATATATATATATATATATATATATATATGAATATGAATATATATTTATACATAACATGCACACATCTCAGAAGGTACATGATCTCTTACTAGATCATATATCTGAAGAACCTGTGCTGTGATAGTCATTTATTCAGGACTCTATGTACAGCTACAGTTATGTATCACTTTTCTTTAGACCTATGTCATAGATACATATAATGCTTCTGTGTATTTCACTAATTCCACTATGTCACTAGTGGACTAGAATTAAGATTTATATCTCTCTATAATGACCATACTTCCCCATGTATTCTAAAATAACAGTTTTGCACTTGTTTACCTACATTTGTGACAGTAACATGTCATGCTGTGTATAGCCCAGACTGTGTAACAATGTCATCTGCATGTCACATCCTCATTCTACACATCTTGAACACTTAACCTGGACACAGCTTTACCTGGGCACAGCCATAGAGTGCCTCGGTATGTAATGGGCATGAACTTCCTTTTGTTAAGCATGTTTGGCATTTCCATTCCTTAATCTTCACATCTCATTTCAATACAATGGTGGGACAATGTGGACTATAAATGAATGTGTTTGGATTTCTTCCTTTTGTTCTATTTGTACATCTGGTATATCTGTATGTCTTATGCATACTGATTTGTCGGGCGGTTGCAGGTTGCATGAGGATACCTATTGCTGTCTGTATCTACTTTGCGTGACACTTGCAGCATCCACATTACCATGTGGTGTGCAATGCTTGGATATGTGTTCTTGTGCCTATTTTGTCCTTACCATTATGAATATGCATGGCATGGTTTGATAAAATAACACACTAATCTTGAGTAAATTTATATTTTCAGTTTGCTACTGCTAGCTGCACATGATGCCATGTGAGCACTGGTATCCATTGTGTTGCATATCTAGTCTGACTATGGCATGTCTGTTGTACATGTCATGCAGAACATCTGTAGTACTGTTCTTATGGCAGCATATGCAGGCTGCCATAATTTATGGTGTACTTGGATGTGATGATGCATTTGGCCTCTGGTATTAAGGTCATATTGTGGACTGTAAACTGAAACAATATTAGACTGATTGCTCTCGACATGGCTAGCCAATGACCTTATCTGAAACTATGTTATTCAAGCTGCTGGCAAATTGTGTGGAACATAGTATGTATATCATGCTTGCAGTTTGCCTACAGTACGACAGTCACAGCATCTGTACTGCTTCCAAGGCATCTACATGTTACTGGCATGATGTATTGCATGCATGTATAGGTATACTAGTGTGTACTCTGTCATGTAGGTAATGAACAAGTGCCCTCTATGTGCAGGAACAATGACATACCTGCTTTTCTTCAAGAAACAAGAGGGGTTATAACTTCTATATAACACTGTGTGAAACAATGTGTGTTTCTGACCACTGTGACTAAAATGTATTGACATTTTGACATGATTATGTTCCTCTTGTGCCTCTGAAGTGTTGTTTCAGAATATGTGGGGCTTTCTTATATTGGCCATACATGTCATATGCATTTCTCACAGGGATATTGTCCACAATAGTCTTTTGAGAAGTCATTTAAATTGTATGTTGCTGTGTATGTTTCAGACTGGAGTGTGCCTAGACACCTTATCATTTTGTGGACTATGCATGCACAGTGTGTAATATATGTACTATATCTAGTGTTGCTATGAACACAGAGACTGTCATGTTGGTTGGCATACTACATGAGAATATCCTTTCTGTAATACAGCTATGTGTGCTTCACTTTTGTATTGCATTTGGTTTGCAAAGACATACAGTTATTGTATTTGCTGGTTTATTCTGTGTTGAAATGTATGCACAAGTCCACATTTCAGTGACAGTACTCTGGATTGCATATAATACATGGTAAAACCACTTAGGCTCAGTGTCACACATTGTGTGTCATCATGCTGTCCTATTGGATACCATTTTTGTTGTATGGTACTGATTATGCACTCCAGTCCTTTGCTATATATTGTCTGCTGCACTTCTTGTACATGGATTATTATCAGTGCACTGTGGCATTAGTTATATTGGCATGCCTTAGTTCCCAGTCATGGCCCTACCACTTCATACACACATTTGGTCATATCTGTCAGCTAGTCAGCTGTCCTGTTTTTTTTTTTTTTACTGAAGTGGGGAAGGTCAACTCTCTAGGCCAGGTTTGCCTACCACCTATTGTGACAGCTAAAGAAAGCACCAAGTTTTCTACTGCAAACTGTTTACCACCCGAGTTGCTATGATGAGTTTATCTGTTAACATATCAGTACTTTCTCAGCACACAACTGCAGCTTTGTCATTACCTCAGAGTCTTTATCTGCAACACAGACAAGCTCCACGTGGGTTTACAGAGTGGTGCTAGCAGCAAGGAACTCGAAAAAGCGACTACCTTCTGGATTTAAGTATCTTTGCTTTTTTTCACTGGAAATAGCTTCTGTTGCTTACTTTGAACTAGCCTGAACTGTTTTTTTACTGATTACTGCATTTATTTTAAAATCTGCACTTAAAGTTACATTTAGTCGAATTTGATCGAAACTTTGCTTGTTTGTTTGTTTAATTTAACTGTGGAGGCTGCCCACTAAAGTGGGCTAGCCTGTGTAACTAATTTATCACCGTCTCTGCATTTTCTGTGTGTTTCTACCAAAAAAACAAAAAAATAATCCTTGTTTTCCCGCCTTCCTCGACTAGTTTAGACCAGTATACAGGCATTGCTGTATTCTGGGCTGTGGTGTAGTTCCTGTGTTGTCCATTACCTTACTTGGATAGAAGGAAGTTTCTTTGCTCACCAGTGGGAGTGGGGAGCCTTGAGCAGCCTACCTGTCCTTGGGGGAAGTGACCTCAGCACAAGAAGCTGTAGTAATTGGTTGTTTGGGACCATTCCTAGCTCTTTTGTAGTTCGCTGCTTAAAATCCGCGTTTGCACGGCTTTGCGCAGTCGCGATAGCAGCACCGGGTTAAACAAGGTTAAACTTGGTTAAACAAGGTTAAACTTTTTCTGGCTCCGCCAAGTCTGCTCTTCAATTTTTCCCTTAGAACTGTTCTACTTGCAATCTAAACAGCCAATACTCTATCTGAAAAGCTCAGCACTTGCTCCTAAAGCATTTTTTACACAGGTAAAGCACTCTTAAACAAAAGAAAGTACTTCATTCACCTAAATTCTGTTGAGTACCCATTTCTCTATAGGTCCTTTCTGACTCAGTTACACAGCAATCTTTTTCACTATTTCTAGCATGTCGAAGGGTCAGTTGCTAGCGTCCTCTCCTGTTCAGCTGGTGAATCTGGGAATCTTGAGGCAATGTTACAATTGCCTCATGTACACAGACAACCCTCTCCTCCTCCCAACAAATACAAATATATGCGAGAGATGCAACTATATAGCCAAACTGGAGGCTGAGCTCTCTCAATTCAGTACTGGCAAGACCTGTCAGGAGGAGAAGGTAACCACGCACACCACAAACCCAGTCTCACATAGAACTATCACAACTGCAAACCAAACACATAAACACACAAAAACATACTCGGAGGCACTGACTAAAAATCTACCAAAACAACAGAGGCCTCCAAAGCAGACACCCAAGCAACCACCACCTCAAGACATAGCACATGCAACACTTAGTTCACAAAGTCAGTGTGCTAAACAGTCACAGCCCTTAAAGCCAAACAACATGCCAGACACACTTGTAATAGGTGACTCCATAGTCAGACACACTGACGTCCCGCTCACCAGACTGAACAAGGAAAAGGTCACAGTAAGCTGCCTGTCGGGAGCTAGAATCCGCCACATAACACAAGCACTCAGGTCACTCCACAGCAAGTACAAATATGACTCAGTCATTGTACATGCCGGTGTGAACGACCTGAGACGTACCTCCCTGGACTACATGAAAAAAGACAAAGAGGAGCTCTCTGATTATGTAGCCCAGGCTGGTATGACCCTGACCCTGAGCAGCATCTTACCCTCACCAAGAATGATGCCACAGTACAAAGACAAAATGATCAGTTTTAACAATTGGCTTAATTACTGGTGTCATTCTAAGGGGATCCAATGTCTGTCTGCTTGGGATGACATGCTTGACAAGCCACGCTGCTTCGCAAGGGATGGCTTGCACCTGTCACCCCTGGGCTTCCGGATATTGGCCAAGGCTCTTGCCACCCCCATAGTGCCTTTTTTAGGCAAGGCTCAAATGACAAACCTACCTCCCTAGAAAACACAAGTGGAAAAAAACTAAGGGTAATGCTGCTCAATGCCAGAAGTCTAAACCTCAAGATGCACGCCCTCGAAGCCCTCCTCAGTATGGAGAACATCGATGTCTGTGCAGTGATTGAAACCTGGTTCAAGGCTCCTGAGAGCACCCCAGCACTATCAGGTTTTACCTCATATCATGCTTTCCGGCCCCAAAACTTGGACCGAACCACAAAAGGAGGGGGAGTATCCATTTTCATCAAGGATACCCACACCTCCAGGTTAGTGGCAATGCACGAAGCATCGGAGACTATCCAGGTGCAACTAACCATAGGCAAAACTGCCTTACAGTTTGTAGCATGCTACAGACCACCCTCTCAAACTCAGGAACCCCACACAGCCTTCCTGAAGACACTGGAGAGTATGAATGTCTCTCCAAATACCATAATTTTGGGAGACTTCAACTACCCAAACATAGACTGGGAACATTACTCAAGCCCCAACACCCTAGCCCAAAGGTTCCTAGAATTCATAAACTCAAATGCAATGGAACAACTAGTCACCATTCCCACAAGAGGAGACAATATACTAGACCTGATCATCACAAACATGGGGACAAAATGCTCCACACCGGAAGTATATCCCTCTTTGGTAAGATCAGACCATAAATTAATCTCACTGGAAATCCACATCCCGCCCCCATCCCCTGCACAAAAGACCACAGTGAAGAACTTCTCAAAAGCCAACTTCACACTTCTTAAGACTGAAGTGGTATCCTTCAAGGCCCCTGAGCCAGTGGAAACCACAACCCACACTGCTGAATCCTTTGCAAATGCCTTCTATGGGCACCTTCAAGAATGCATGGATCATGCAATCCCAAATAAAACCAAGACCCATTCCCCCAAAGGCAGGCGCCTGGTCTGGTGGACCCCAGCCATAAACAAACTTTACAACAGGAGGAGGAAGCTACTACATGACAGAGCAAAATCCCTAAAAGGGAAGGCATCTCTGATCAGTACTAGCAAAAACTACGATCACTCATAAAATCATCCAAGGCCAACTTTGAGAGAAAAATCGCAAAAGACACAAAAGACAATCACAAGGCCTTCTTTAGCTATGTTAGAAACCTTGGTGGAAACTCCCAGATATGCTCAGAGTTAGTCCAAAATGACACAAAATACACTGAACCCACTGACATTGCCAACATTCTGGCAGACAGGTTCAGTGCGAATTTCTCCTCCCTCTCCCCCCCAAAAGGAGAAATAACTATCATAGCAGAGTGTAGCCTCCCTAACATCTCAGATGCCCAGGTGAGAGCCGCCCTCTCTAAAGCTAAAAACACAGCATCAATGGGACCGGATGGTGTCCCAGGCTGTGTGCTACATGAACTCCAAGAGGAACTAAACCCACACATAAGGCTGCTGTTTAATCTTAGCCTTACTACAGGATACGTAGCCAAAGAGTGGCGTATGGCAACAGTGGTCCCACTTCACAAAGGCGGTGCTTCTACGGACCCTGGAAATTACCGCCCCATAAGCTTGACGAGCCTGGTCTGCAAAGCTATGGAGAGGATCATTATGGAACTCATAAACAAAGACATTGGGGACCTACAGACATTGGATCCTACCCAATTTGGCTTTGTCAAGGGCAGATCCTGCCTTTTGAATTTGGTCGACTTTTTTGAAACAGTCACTAAGGCCATTGATGAGGGTAAGGCAGTTCACACAGCCTACCTTGACCTTGCAAAAGCCTTTGACACAATACCCCACTCGGGCATCATAGACAAACTCACCAGCTTAAATGTAAACCCATATGTCACAAGATGGGTTGCAAACTGGCTCAAGGACAGAACCCTGATAAGGTCCGAGTTGCTGGAGCTATGTCAGACTCTAAGCCAGTCACAAGCGGTGTCCCACAGGGCTCAGTCCTGGGACCCCTCTTGTTCGGCATTTATTTTTCCGAGGTACAGGCAAACATAGGAGGATTGTGGCTGACAAAGTTCGCAGATGACTGCAAACTGGGCGCCATAATTGATACTCCAGCGGACACAAACATCCTTCAGAGAGGCCTCATAATTGGTGCCAGAGCCATGGCCTTAAGCTGAATGCCAAAAAATGTATAGTCATACCCTTTGGGAAAAACAAGGTACTGACAAATTACCACATAGGTGGTAATCCATTAAGTACGGAAGAGGTAATCAAGGACCTAGGGACCCAGGTTGACAGTAACCTCTCATTTGACACTCACATTGCCAAAGTGGTTAGGAAGACCTTCTATATTGCCCACCTTATCATGAAGGGTTTCACATCTAGATCAAGAGAGGTCATTGTGCCCCTGTACTCTTCTTTTATCAGGCCAATGATTGAGTACAATGCCCCATTTGGGATGTATCTCACCCGACACCTGCAGCAGTTGGAAAGACCCCAAAAGTTCCTCACCAAGAGGATAAAGGGTCTTAAACATATGTCATATGCTGCCTGACTGAAAAAACTCCAGCTCTATTCAGTCGCATACCGCCTACTCAGAGGTGATCTGTGCCTGACGTACAAGGCCATGTCCAATCCGGAATTAATAGACATGCTCCACCTCAGAAAATCCAAATCCATCAGAGCCACGAGAACAAGAGACTTAAACCTCAACACAGAAATAAATAGGACGTGCTGGAGGGACGGATTCATAACCCAGAGGCTCCCTACACTCTGGAACAGAATCCCAGTCCATGTTAGGCAGAGCCCCTCACTGACTCTGTTCAAGAGAAATCTCGACGAGTGGATGGGAGATCGTAGGTTTACCCTGGGGGTCATCTCTGTGTCACTACTAGACAGAGGCACAGTAAACTAAACCCTAAAAGGGCATAGTATTCTCATCCTAAGGGGTGGTGAAAGCCACACACACTCTGGCTAGGCTTATAAATGCCCTAGGGCAGATAGCCTAGTACGAACCTATGAACCTATGAACCTATAATTTTTAATACTGCAAAGGGAACAAGTGGACTAGGCTAGGATAATAACTAGAAAAGGCAGCCTGCCTTTTCACATAAATTATATAACATCTCTCACTGACTGCAGCGATATGTTTTGCTGCCTAAGTGCTCTTTCCAGGTATTAGATAATGGGCAAAATGTACAATGGTACCCCACTGGAGAATGAATGTTCTCCATCAATGTAAAAATGTACAGATATTACCTGGGAAAAATAAGTTTGCCACTTCACAGCAGCATATTAAGCTGCCGACTGCAAAAAAAATAAATAAATAAATAAGTTAAAAAAGCAAATGATTATCATGTTGTTTATGCTCACTAAGCCTGGCTTTGCTGTTTAGCAAGTGCAAATAAAAAAATAATAAATACAAAATAAAAAAGCTAACTATCAAAAGTAACTGCAGCAGCAGTTACAAGGACTTGCTGTTTTGTTTTCTCCTTACTAAGTGCTTTTAGTGAGGTGGGATAAAAATAATGAAAGCGTGATTCAATTGTTGTGTGTGTGTGTGTGTGTGTGTGTGTGTGTGTGTGTGTGTGAGAGAGAGAGAGAGAGAGAGACAGAGAAAGAGAGGGTGAAAAAGACAGAGAGAGTGTGTATGAGAGAGAGCGAGAATGAGAGAGAGCACTAAAGAGAATGCATACCTCTTGAATTCTTCAAGAATTCTGGACAAAGTCAACAATAATGGGTAAGAAAGACCTAAACTTAGAGACAGTTTTTAACATTGACCCTAATTCACTTAAAAAAAAGGAAATAGAGTGTGAGGCTTTCCATCAACACCCATTGTCTAAATACTATGAAGTATATCAAAGTCAGAGTAAGCTTTATTGTCATTCAGACCCACACAACAATGTAAGCTGAACGAAATTTCATTGCTTCGGTCTCAAAGTGCAGACAGCTCATACAATATAAGAATGCAACATGACTATTTAACAACACAGTAACAGTAAACAGCTGCCATGACAGGTTATTTCCTCATATAACTAGTAGAAGTACAACAGTAAGGGAAGAACCAGCCTAGCTATTGCACCATTTGGAACAATTTGCATTAAGTATTGCACAGAGGAGTTTTTCCTTCAGCTATGTAACTGATTGATCTGATGTCCTGTTATTGTGCATGTTATTAGAGTTCAACAGTCTGATGGCTTATGGAAAGAAGGTCCTGCTAAATCTGGATGACTTGCAATGCATGCTGCGATAATGCCTACCTGAAGACAAGCAGGAGAACAGTCCATGAGCAGCGTGAGTGAATTCATTGACTATCTTTTTGGCTCTGCCTAGACACCAAGCCTCATGAAGGTCCTGTAAAGATGGGAGTGAGGACCCTATAATCCTCTCCGCTACCCTCACCACCCTTTGGAGAACCTTGTGGTTTGAAGCCTCGCAGTTCCCATACCAAACTATGAGATTGCTTGTCAAGGTGCTTTCAATGGTACCTCTGTAGAAGACTTTGAGGACAAAAGGTGGAAGGTTTGCTTTCCTCAGACTTTGTAGGAAGTGTAGACATTGTTGTGCCTTCTTGACAATGTAGTTAGTGTTTGTCAACCATGGGAAGTCCTCAGAGATGTGCACCCCCAGGGTTTTGGTGCTCTTCACCCTCTCCCTTCTTTCTTCTTTAATTCTGAGTGGATGATGTGCTTCCTGATTCCTGCTGAAGTCTATTATTAACTTTACAACTGTGGTATCATCCATGAACTTGATGATCTGGCTGAATCTGTGCCTAGCAATGCAATCATGCGTCAGCATGGTGAACAGCAGTGGGCTCAGGACACATTCTTTAGGGACTCCCATGCTCAATGTTATACTCTTTGAATTATTTTACCCATGGATAATTTTTGGGGTCTTTCAATGAGAAAGTCCAGTATCCAGTTACATAAGGGGGTGCTGATGCCCAGCTGGACCAGTTTCTCTATCAGATATTGTGGAATGACCGTATTGAAGGCACAGCTGAAATCAATAAATAACATCTGAATGTAACAGTTCTTGTTTTCTAGATGTGCAATGGAATCGTGAAGTGCTAATGAGATGACATCTGTTGTGGAGCAATTGGATTGATAAGTAAATTGGAGCTGATCCAGTGTTGCAGGTTGGCTTGATGATAGATAGTCCTTGCTTAACTGCTCAAAGAACTTCATTACCATGGAGTTGAGAGCAACTGGATGGTAGTCATTTACGCTTGTTGGCTGAGACTTCTTGGGTGGTGGTATGATTGTTGTATTCTTGAAGCACGCAGATAGTGCACCAGTTGTTTATGTAAATACAAACACCCCCTCTGGAAAATTTACCACTGAGAGACTGGCTCCTGTCAGCTTGAAATAGTATCATCCCATCCACATAGATTACACTCTCATTTATATTGGAATGTAACCATGCCTCTGTGAATACAGGCAAACAACTATTTCTCAACTTACTTTGTGTGGAGAGATCCAGCCTTATGCAGTCTATCTAATTATCCAGTGAGCAAACATTTACCAGTAGCAAAGAAGGAAGTGCTGACCTGTGATGGTTAGCCTTAAGTCTGGCAGTTTGACCAGCTTGAGAACCTTGTTTCCTTGATCTTACACATCTCCTCCTTCTTAGACTCATCCTCTGAGTGGTGAAAGTCAGATTTACATAATTTATACATTTTTCGCCATGCTTTAGTATAATTCCCAGTTCATGGAGTTCTTGGAGTCTATTAGGTCTTATAGGCCTCTTTAGTAACAACCATCAAACATGCAGCACAGTGAACTTAAAAATCAAATTTCCAAGAGTCTATCAGCATTATAACTTAGTATACCTTCAGTATTTGCTCCTGATTCTGTTTTTTCATAGATTTTGACTTAAAATAAGAGAAATAATGCACATTTCTCTGCCGTGCCAAAGCAGTTGCTACCACACAGGGTACCGCCATTTTGAAAAAAAAATGAAACTCTAACGAAACTCTAATGTCTGCCATAAATGACTGACTGTAATCCTCAGTGATGTACAAGAGAATCAAATGTTTTGGAGTGGACAGAGTTAAAAATGAAACAAAATCAGGGACTTTCTGCAAAATCAGGGACAGATGAGAGACATGGGGGAATGTAACGTTTTGCACTGCATGAGGTTTTGTTTTCATTCATTGGATAAAAATGAGACATCTCGGGTGTATTCAGCTAAGAAAGTGTCTGTAATTGTTGGGCACATTGGTGTGTGTGTGTGTGTGTGTGTGTGTGTGTTTCTGTGTGTTTCTGTGTGTTTATGTGTATATGTGTGTGAACCTGTCTGTGTCTCTGCATGTGTGTTTGTAAGTTTGTGTGTGTGTGTGTGTGTGTGTGTGTGTGTGTGTGTGTGTGTGTGTGTGTGTGTGTGTGTGTGCACACGTGCTCGTGCCTTAGGTGTGCACATTAAATACTTAAACTGATTATCTTTTGAATATAAAATACTTCCTGAAACAGTAATTACATTTGTTACAGCAACTTTGAAACAGTAGGTGTGGAACTATTTTGCATCAAACATATAAAAAATGTATATACTAATAAAGAATATGAAATAGTTTAACAGGCCATTATCTATGTGCAATAATGCAATACAGTGTGGGCATTACCGGGGAAATAATGGACTTTCCAAGAGTGGAGATGCTCAACGCCACCAGGGTGGTCCATAATTTACCAAATGAAGACTACCTTGTTGATTATTATTGTTTGGTTAGTACTTATCAGCACTCTATAATGTTGACTGACAGGCATAATTTAAATAATAGATCTACAATGAAGAGTGCACAACTGTTGCACTGAGTGCAGAGATGCATTTTTGAGTCACTCTTATGTATTTAGCATGTGGTGGATGAAAGGACCACTACCCAAAAGCATAGACTGCAGGATACATGCTGCAAGTCCATGATCTAATAAATACTTGCAGATGAGTATAATGTTACTGTTGTTCTATCATGCATTATTTATATGACCTGTAATCATGGAGGTCAGGATATTGAATCATTAACACTCTGTGCTTCAGTTCATCCTATTAGTAATTCACCTTACATTCACAGCAGAGTTTCTGCTAACTATTTCCACTCTGGACTTTTACTGTATGTACAATTAGAACAGTTCTCTCATTTGTATAACTTCAGTTGCATTAGACGGTTAGAAGATCAAATATCACCTTATAGTATTTTCTTCCTAAGTACTTAAGTACAATCAACAACCTTCATTTTCCTCATTTTGTACATGAGGTTGGGGTGACATATTAACAGTGATCATCACCCAGAGCTATCACACCAGTATTTATTAATGTCATTTTATGTTTTGGTGATGATATAAAAATGTAGTCCTTAATTCCTCCAAAAGTAAAACTATGGTCTTTGGAATAAATCAAAAACTCTGGAAAACTTCCTGCTCATTGCATATTCCCAATCTATACAACTTCCATAGAAATCATCTCCTCCTTTCAGCATCTTGGAATTTGGTTTGATCCATCAGTAAACTTGTATCTTCATGTTGAAAAACATGGAAAAAAATAAAATCTCTGTTTTTCTAGGCCATAAAATTCCCCCTTGACCTCTTGCTGCTCACAAGAATAGCCACTGGAAAAAGTATCCTGCTCTCACAACTTAAATACAGACTCCCTTTTACAGTTTCAACCTCCAAGAGGAATACGCAGTTAGTCATTCCATTGCGAATAATATCTGCAGATTCATCACACTCTCCCCAAGGCAAGAACCACTTAGAATCAAGCATAAATATAGTTGCAAGTATAGAAAACTTCTGGAAGAACCTTATGTTGATCAGGAATGAACACAGGAATCGTTAAGGAGAGGCAAATTCAAACCAAGAGATGAAAGGTTAATATTGGCAGCCCAAGATTGTGGGCTACGTACACGTTGGTTTACAAAGTCCATTGAACATGTGGGAGAAACAGACAAATGTGGGTTTTGTAAAACCAAACTGGAAACAGTTGGAAACCTTGTTGCAGGTTGCGACATACTAATGGCAGAAGGACTGTATACTGAAAGGCATAATAATGTGGCAAGAGTGTTGCACTGGAGATTGCGCAAACATTATGGTACTGAAGTGGCTGAAAAACACTGGAAACATGAGCCACAAAGCATCTCAGAAAATGACGGTTTATATCACATGGGATTACCCATTACCAACAGTTCAAAAGACAGATGCTAGAAAACTGTATATAGTGGTTCAAGAAAAGAAGACAAGAGTAGCATTGATCGTTGAAATCGCCACACCCAGTGACTACATACAGAGAGACATAAAGTCATAAAATATCAGGATCTGCAGGCAGAAATGAGAGCAATGTGGAAGAAAGATATCCAGACAGTTCCAATAGTAATAGGAGCAATGGGTCTTATAAAAAAGAATCTACAATCATATTTAGATATGTTACCAATCCATGTAACTCTGTACGAATTGCAGAAGGAGTCATTACTGGGCACATTGCGGGTGCTCCAAAGAGCACTTTTGGCTGACATCAAAGATTGAAACAATACTATTTTCATGAATTTTAATCGTACTTTGACTTAGGAATGGGGTTCATTCCCGTCATGGTGTTAGAAACTCAGAAGACTTGGAGAAATTAAAAAATACAAGAACTACTTATCTGTCATTACTGGGCACATTGTGGGGGCTGCGAAGAGCATGTTTGTCTGACATCCAAGAGTGAAACAATACTGTGATCCGTGATTTCCAGTAGTTTTGAAACACTTTTAGGGGTGGAAATAATTTCACAGTGACCTAGACAGTCCACTTCTTGACAGTATCCTATTTTGGAGTGGCAAGAGAGGCTTTCACAGTAAGCATGCAAGGAGTATATGCAACAAATATTTACAAAATATTACCTG
The DNA here is from genome assembly GCF_019279795.1 of Protopterus annectens. NCBI lineage: Eukaryota > Metazoa > Chordata > Ceratodontiformes > Protopteridae > Protopterus > Protopterus annectens. The sequence goes on along the minus strand of NC_056728.1, from coordinate 1,164,741,319 downwards.
TTGAGAACATGTCTGCCATCCCTTGTTAGGGTTCATTCTGCCTCATAAGGCCGTCTTTCTCTCTTGCTCCCCTTACTCCTCTCTTACCACAGTGCTGTGGGCCACCCTCAACGTAAATCAGCAATGTCTGCTAGCAGTTTATTTTGGAAGGGCAGAAATGCTCTCTTCTCTCTGTGCAGTCACAGTATTTCCTCTTGTACAGCTTTGTTATGCAGTTTTCCAGTTTCTTCTGACAAGCTGAAAATGTTAGAGAATAACATACTGTCTACAACCACTATTTCCAAATGTTCTTTTCCACTTTGAAGTGTATGACCAACTAGATCATTATTAAAACTCTGTCTCTCCCTTCATCTTTTCTCTCACTCTTTCTTTGTCATTCCTTCATTCCCAGTAATTCTCTTGTATATCTCAGTCAGTTCATAGGTTCATAGGTAGGTACTAGGCTATCGGCCCTAGGGCCTATACAAACCCAGCCAAAAAGTTACCCTGGCTTTTGCCACCCAAGAAAGTTATTTTCCTATGCCACTGTCGAGCAGAGCCACAGAAGTGATTCCCCGGGGTGAATTTCCTATTTCCCATCCAATCATCAAGATTTTTCTTGAAGAGTGCTAATGAGGAGCTTTGTTTGATATAGATAGGTAGGTAGTTTATTCCAGAGTATGGGAAGTCTCTGGGACAGGAATCAGTGTGATTTGCAAAGTTATATGGGATTTATGTTTACTCCAGAAAGTAAACAATTTCAGCTTCTTGTTTGCTTTGTTTGTTTTGAACCGGGGAAAAATAGACTTAGTACTCTCATGAAAGGCTCTTGCTTACTGTAATTTTAAAATTGAGAGTAGGGGATAGAGTATGCAAGAGAACAATTACTGCAGTCTGAAGAGTTTTTCACCAATTTTATTGCAAATCACACTGAACTCTGCCATTTTTTTAAAACTATTGTCTTGTGACTTTAACAAGAAATCTAATATGAATTTGTTAATATTGCAAAAATATTAACACACAGTTACAGATAATTCAGTTCCAGCAAATTATTGGATTTTGAGGGTTTGAGTTCAAGTCCTTGTGTTTTGTTGCCAGTCTGAATCATAGTAGTACATATTCCACAAAGATTCCCTTTAACTTCATGCTTAAGCAGTAAAGCTCCTATACTAAGGTTTTACTGATAAACACTGAGCAGATAAGCACACTCTGTACTGTAAAATGTATTCTATTACACAGCAACATAAAGATGTGTGCCTACTAGTGCATCTGTCAGTGCTGTGTATGCTGCCATTATTTACATACGTGACATACACCATGTGTTACTTAGAAGGCACACTAGGAAAAGCTATAGCTGTTCTGCACTGGTACGGTGCTTAGCTACTGTGGAGCAATATCCGGGAAATGTTTGTTGCTTTTTTCACTGTTTTTTCCCTCTTTATGAGCTGTCATCAGTTAGCTGTCGGACCTAGTAAAAAATGCATTCCCAAACTTTTAGTGTGTCACATGATACAGTATCTCCTTGTAGCAGTACGTACTCGTTAGTCAGTGTGACACTGATGAATGACAGTCAGGAAGGCAAAGTTAGGGCTCAACCATTTCACCAGGGAAATTCTTTTTTTAATTTCTCCAAGTCTTGGGTTTATAATTACATGTCACAGTAGGATTGGGTTCATGATTACATGTCACAGTAGGATTAAAACCTCATGAAATTAGTGCGGCTTCAGTCTTTGTTGTTTGCACAAGTCTCTTCTCTACACCCATAATGTACCTAGGATGTGTTTATTCTGCTGTTGGTATGAAGTTACATGAATCATTAGCATATTTTAGTATTGTCTGAAATTGTTTTTATTACTGTGCTGCACCTATTACCAGTGGCAAACACTGCTCTAGTTTCTGTTTGCATAGTCAGATATTTTATGACTTTGTGTATCAGTGTGAAGGATACTATAATCTCTAGGTGTGACTATTTCATTGATTAAAGATACTTTTGTCCTTTTTCATTTGGCTGCTATATTTGGTTTTCTTGCTAGAGTGTCTTCATTTTTAGTAATTCCTTGTTTTATGTTTCTAGTGATTCATATCTCTCGGTATATTGTAGCGTTTATACACTTGCAAATGGAACAGTCTTTCCACATTGTTTTGCCTTTCAGTATACAGACCTTCAGCCATATCACACCAGCAAGAAGATGAGCTACTGTTTCTGATTCTGTAGTACTCAACTTAGATTTCTTTCAACTCTCACTTCTATAGACTTTGGGCAGGATTCACAAAGGCTTGCACGGAGTCTAAGAGTAGTGTAAGACTCCATGCAGCCCTCGCGATCCAGGAACAGCCCGAAATTCCGTGTAAGAGACCAGCTAAAATGTCTCTTACACGGAGTGGGCGTGGATATGCTAATCACCTCACTTGCAGCCGAAAGGCATGCAAATGAGGTAGATTAGCAATCCAGGAAGCCCAAAGCAGCCCATGTAAGAGCTTTTTTAGCTGCAGAAATGTACTCAGTTGACAACTGAGTACGTTTCTGCAAAAAACACAATGGAGCCATGTCAGCTCCAAATAAAGGGTGCATATGTGTCAGGCAGCATGCCAATGGCCAAATATGTGGCCATTGGCAAGGTACCCCGATGCAAATATAAGAAATAAATCATTTTTTTTTCGGCGATGTTTAAACACAGCACAGCCCCGCGCAAACGGGCTGCGCTATATAAAACATAAAAATGAAGGTTATAAACCCACAAATGTGGGTTTTATGCAATACATGGATTTACAATGCAGGGACCAGCAGACCAAAAACAACATGGCCACCATTTAGTGGTTGCTAAGTGGGGAAACTGAGTCTAAGACATGTAACTAAGCATTAGTAGGCAATCTGATGTAAATGAGTGTTAGGATACTGAATTCCACTGTCACATAGCAAATGAGCACATTCTGAGTAGTGTAAGAGATACATAAGGGGGAGGAATAGAGTAGGAGATAGGTGACATCACAGGGGGGAACGGCAGAAAGAAATGCAGTTCATTGGAGGTCAGTGTTACATGACAGATGTCAGACACAGATCATGGAAAGAGGAGTGCCACAAGATAAGCATGGGAAAGTCAAGAAATGGAAGGTGTACACTGTTGCTTACACCAAAGTTTCTTGCTGGGCGTGCATGCGCACGTGTGCACGCCATGAGGTGTGAGTAGGGCAGTGTGCGCGCGTGTAAGGCAGACTGAGCATGTGGGAGCGTGTTGGCAGACTTCTAAGACTGTTTGCACTGGTGTGCACGTATTTTAACCTGAATAAGACGATTCTAAACCGTGTAAGCATGTGTGCGTGTGTGTAAGCCACTGTGAGCGTGTTTCTGCTGGTATGCGCGTTGCCCCCCCTGAGGAAACAGAGAGGAAAAAGGAAGCAACAGAATTAGTAGGAAGCTAGCAGGGAATACTGATGGAGCTAGCAGGTGAAAACAATTAGAAGCAGGCAATTACACAGGCAGAATAGTAGCTCAGCCAAGCACTTAAAACTCTGTAAACAGCAGTGCAGGATGTTTCTCTCAAGAGACACTGCAAGACAGGAGTAAGCTATTAGAAGTGAAAACTGAAAAAGCTGAACTCAGAGCAGAAATGCTAGGTGTTGCCATAGCTGTCATAAGGAGACATAGGCTACTTGCTGAGGGTGGTGACAATGCAAATGGTGCCAGACAACCCACAGTGAGGAGACGGAGAAGAGTGTACAGGCCCAGGGTCACCTACCACGGATTACATGAGCTGGAGATAGTAGAGCACTATAAAGTGGACAGAGACCTCCTGCAGCAAATTGTCGATCTGTGCAGGCCACGCCTCGCACACAGAACCAACAGAGGGGAACCCATCCCAGTGGAAACCAAGGTATGTGTTGGCCTAAGAATACTAGCAACAGGTACCTTCCAGAGACCAACTGGTGATATGATGGGGATATCACAGGCATCTGCCTCCAGGGTACTGCACCAGTTCCTGGATGCCATGTCAGCACATGTCGGTAATCATGTATATTTCCCCAATGCCCGTGAGGTATTGGCCAGCAATATGCATCTCTTCCAGCAAATAGCAGAATACCCTGAGGTAGTGGGTGCAATAGACTGCATGCACATACGCATCAAAGCACCAGCTGGTGAGCGGGGTAGGGCCTACATTAACCGCAAGGGCTTCCCCTCCATCAACTGCCAGGTCATGTGTGATGCCCAGGGCATAATAATGAATGTGTGTGCTGGCTGCCCTGGGAGCTACCATGATTCCCATATCTGGCATTTGACGCAGCTGTACCAGACATTTGCCAATGGGGACATCCCACATGGACACCTAGTGGGGGATGCAGGTTATGCACTGGAGCCGTGGCTGATGACACCCATCAGAAATGCACACACATCTGAACAGGAACGCCATAATGAGGCACACGCACAAACACGTAATGTAATAGAGCGTGTGTTTGGGCTGCTCAAGTCATGGTTCCGGTGTCTGGACACATCTGGTGGAGCCTTGCAGTACTCACCAACTACATGTACCCAAATTGTCATGGTATGTGCTATGCTACATAATATGATCTTGCAAAAACAGCTGCAGCAGAACCAGCATAGGGCCGGGCCAAACAGCTCCCCACCATTGCCAAGGCCATTACAGGCAGAGCGTGACTCGGAGGAGGAACAACCTGAGCCTGCCCCAGTAGGCAGAAGGAGGCGTGCCCAGTATGCCCTGGCCTTGGCAAAGAGGCAACGCATAGCACATACACTGGCTCAGGAGGAACCCTGGGAATGATACCCCTCTCTGACTCACTCATATAATAACAGGGATGCCTAAAATGACATAACCTACTCTCAAACATGTACAGGGAGTGTAGTATGTGCGTCCGACAGAGGCAGCCCTGCAGCACCACCTGAGGCATGAATGCCATGTGTTAAGCAATGTAACACCATGTAGTATATGCACACTTGATGACCCTGACTAACATCCTACCCTCACCAAGCATGATGCCACAATATGACGATGAGATGATCAATTGCAATAATTGGCTGAAGTATTGCAGTTAGTCAAAGGGGCTCCAATGTGTGCCAGCCTGGGATGACATGCTGAGCATGACATGATGCTCCACCTGCTAGGGGTGGTGTGCGCCTATCAGTCCAGGCCTTATGGATACTGGCAAAGGCTGTTGTTACCCACAGCATGCCCTGAATAGGTAAGGCTCAAAACACAAACCCACCTCCATAGGTATCACAAGGGATAAGAACCTAGATGTAATGCTACCCAATGCCAGATGTCTAAACAGCAAGATGCATGCAGTCTAAACTCCCCCAGTATGGAGAATGTTGATATCTGTCCTGTAACAGAAAACTGGGTCAAGGCTCACAACAGCACCCTAACACTACCAGGTTACACCTCATACTGTGCTGTACAGCCTCAAAACATGGAACAAGCTACAAAAGGAGGGTGACTAGCAATAATTGTCAAGGATAACCACACCCCCATGTTGGTACCACAACAAGAAGCAGCATGGACTAGCCATGGTCAAGTAACAGTGGCTAAAACTGCCTCCCAGTTTATAGCCTGCTACAAACTACCATCCTAACACCAGGAACTGCACTTGGCCTATGTTGGAATACATGAATATATCAAGCCCTCCAAACCACATTATATTGGGTGACTGAAAATACCCAGACATAGACTGGGAGCATTATACTAGCTCCAACACTGTAGGACAAAAGTTCCTAGAATCCATAAACCAAAATGCCCAGGAACAACGTACCACTCCCACAAGAGGGTAAGCATACTGGATGTGATAATCAGCAACATGGGTACTGGATGGCAAGATGAGAAGTGTATCCCTCACTGGTAAGACCAGACCATAGAGTAATCACACTGGATATACACATCCTGACCACAGTCCCTGGCCAGAAAACCACAGTGAAAACATGTGTAAAGCAAAAGTTGCACTCCTCCAAACTGATGTGGAATCCATTAAAGGCCCTGTGCAGGTGCAAAATATGGGCCACACCTCAGAACCTGTTATACAGGCATTCCATGAACACTGCCAGGAATGCTTGGATTATGCAATCCCAAATAAAACCAAGACACAATGCCATACACGCAGGCATCTGGCATGGTGGACTCCAGCCATTACCAAACCATGCAAGAGAATGAGGAAGCTACTGCATGATAGAGCAAACATAAAAAGGGAAGTAATCACTGATCAGTAGTATGGCAATAAAATACGTCCACACATACAATCCACTAAGGCCAGCTACAGCAAGTTGAACCTGTGAATCTTGAGGCAATGTTACTCCTGCCCCAAGTACACAGACAACCCTCAACTCCCCCCAAGAAATACAAATATATGTGAGAGATGCAACCATTTATCCAAACTGGAGGCTGAGCTCCCTCAACTCAGTACTGTCAAAACTAGTCAGGAGGAGAAGGTAACCACACACACCACAAACCCAGTCCCACATAGACCTATCACAACTGCAAACCAAATACATAAACACAGAAAAACATTCCCGGAGGCCCTAATTACAAACACACCACATCAACAGAGGCCTCCAAAGCAGACACCCAAGCAACCACAACCTCCAAACATAGCACATGCAACACATAGTACACAAAGCTGGTGTGCCAAACAGTCACAGGCCAGAAGGAGAAACAACATGCCTGATACAGTTGTAATAGATGACTCCATAGTCAGACACACTGCTGTCCCGCTCACCAGACTGAACAAGGGAAAGGGTACAGTAAGCTGCCTGTAGGCTGCTACAATACGCCACATAACACAAGTACGCAGGTCACCCCAAAGCAAGTAGAAATATGATGCAGTCATTGTCCATGCTGGCGTGAATGACCTGAGATGTACCTCCCCGGACTACATGAAAAGAGACATAGATGAGCTCTCCGATTATGTAGTCCAGGCCGGTATGACAGTGACCGTTTGCAGCATCCTACCCTCACCAAGAATGATGCCACAGTACAAACACAGAATGATCAGCTTTAACAAGTGGCACAATTATTGGTGTCATTCCTAGGGGATCCAATGTCTGTCTGCTTGGGATGTCATGCTTGACAAGCCACGCTGCTGTTCCAGGGATGGCTTGCACCTGTTACCCCTGGGCGTCTGGATATTGGATAAGGCTTTTGCCACCTCCATAGAGCCTTTCGTAGGCAAGGCTGAAAAGACTAACCCACCACCCTAGAAAACATAAGTGGAAAGAAACATAAGGGTAATGCTGACCAATGCCAGACATGTAAACCTCAATATGCATGCTCCCGAGGCCCTCCCCAGTATGCTGAACATTGCTGTCCGTGCTGTGACAGAAGCCTGCAGCAAGCCTCCTGTCAGCACACCAGCACTACCAGGTTTAACCTCATATCATGCTATGGCCCCAAAACCTGGACCAAAACATAAAAGGAGGGGGAGTATCCATATTCAGCACAGACACCCATACGTCCAGGTAACTGACAATGCACGAAGCATCGGAGACCACCCATGTGCAACTACCCGTAGGCAAAACTGCTGTACAGTCTGTAGCATGCTACAGACCACACTCTCACACACAGGAACCCCACCCAGCCATCCTGAAGACACTGGACAGTATGAATGTCTCACCAAATACCAAACAAGGTACTCACAAATTAATACATAGGTGGTAAACCATTATGTATGGAAGGAGTAATCAGGGACCTAGGGACACAAGTGGACAGTAACCTGCTATGTGACACTCACATTGCCAATGTGGCTAGGAAGACTGTCTATATTGGACACCGTATCATGAAAGGATTCACATCTATGTCAACAGAGGTCATTGTGCCCCTATACTGTTCTCTTATCAGACCCATAATCTAGTACAATGCCTCATTTGGGATGTACCTTACCTGACACCTGCAGCAGTTAGAAAGACCTCAAAGGTACCTCACCAAGAGGATAAAGGGTCTCAAATATATGTCATATGCTGCCTGGCTGTAGACACCCCAGCTGAATGCAGTCACATACTGCCTACACAGAGGCGTTGTATGCCTGTTTTACAAGGCCATGTCCAACACAGGAGTAATGGACATGCTCCATCCCAGAAAACTCAAATCCATCGGAGCTGTGAGAGTGAGAGATGTCAACCTCAACACATAATGAAATAGAATGTGCTGGTGGGACAGATACATAACCCAGAGGCTCCCCACACCCTGAAACAGAATCCCACTCCATGTTAGGCAGAGCCCCTCACTGATACTCTTCAACAGGAATCTTGCCAAGTGGATGGATGATCGTAGATGTACACTGGGGGTCTTCACTGTGTCATGTCCAGACAGAGGCACAGTAAAGTAAATCATAAATGGCCATAATATTCACATAGCAATGGGTGGTGAAAGCCACACACACTCTGGCTAGGCTTATAAATGCCCTAGGGTGGATAGCCTAGTATGAACCTATGAACCTATGAAGATACAAATTGTACAGGACACTAAGGATAATCACAAGGCTTTCTTAACTGATGGTAGGAACCTTGTTGGGAATTCACAGATATGCTCTGAATCACTCAAATGTTACAAACAACATACCAAACACACACACATATTGCCAACATCCAACCTGACAGGTGCAGTGCAACCCCCCCCCCCTCCAGAATGCAAAATATCTATCCCAGCAGACTGCTGGCCCTCTGACATTGCAGATGCTGAGGTAACAGCCAGCATCTACAAAGCAAAACACACAGCAGCAATGGTATGAGATGGTGTCCTCGGCTGAGTCCAACATGGACTCCAAGAAGAATGGAATGCCAAATCACACTACTGCTCAATGTCAGCCTTACCACAGGATATGTACCCAAAGAGCAGTGTACAACAACAGTGGTCCTTCTTAACAAAGGTGTTGCCTGAATGGATACTGCAAACTACCACCCCAGAATCCTGACAAGCTTGGTCTGCACAGCTATGGAAAGGATCAGCATGTACCGCAGACATAAAGATAATGGGGACCTACTGACACCGGACCCTACCCAGTGTGGCTTTCTTAAGTGCAGATCCTGCCCCTTAAACATGTTTGACTCATTTGAAACAGTCATTAAGGTCATTGATGAGGGCAATGTGGTCCACACAGCGTAGCTGGACCTTGCAAAGGCTTCCATACAATACCCCATGTGTTCATTATAGATAAGCTCACCAGCTTAAATATAAACCCCTATGTCAGTAGAGGGGTTGCAAACCAGACCAAGAACAGAACTGACATGGTCAGACATGCTGCAGCCATGTCAGACTATAAACCAGATATAACTGGCATCCCACAAGGCTTGGTCCTGGGACCTCCCTCGTTTGGTATATATGTCCCATAGGTACAGGCCAACATGGAAGGACTGTGTCTGAACATGTTTGCAGAGGACTACAAACTGGCCACCATATCTGACCCTCCAGCTGACACAAGCATCCCACAAAAGGGCCACATAGAAACAGACAACTGGTGCCATAGCCATGTTAGCAAGCTAATTGCAGAAAAGTGTATAGTCAACCCCTGTGGATATACAGTAAGTGCCCACCAATTACCACATAGGTGTTAACCCATTAAGTACTTAACATGTAATGAGAGACCTGGGGACACAAGTTGATAGATATCCTGCATTGGACAAGCATGTGGCTGTAGTGGTTACAGAAACATACCATATACCCACCTAATCATGAAGGTTGTCAGATCTAGATAAGGGAGGTCATTGTGGCTCTGCAGTCATCCTTCATCAGCGTTACAATTGACTACAATAGCCCCTGTGGGATGTACCTCATCAGACACCTCCATCAACTGTAAAGTCCCCAAAAGTACCTCACCAGGAATATCAAAGAGCTTGAACAGATGCCATGTGTTGCCTGATTAAACAAACTGCAGCTCCACACACTGCCATACTGCCCACCCAGAGGCAAGCTGTGCCTGATGTATAAAGCCATGTCCAAGCTGGAATCAATGAACATGCTGCACCTTGTACAATCTGAATGGCAGTGAGCTATGCACATGAGAGACCTGAACCCC